>NW_011967171.1:461313-472775 GCF_000949405.1 Vollenhovia emeryi
CATCGTCGACACAAGGCTTTAGAAATAATTAATTAATTTTACATTAATTTGTTTATATGTACACCTTTGATATTGATAGTAATATTAATATACCAAAACGCACGATAAAGAGAAATAGATCATTTTGTGCTTTTATTTATATTGGTACGGCGCGTAGTTCGCACAAGTTATTTAATGATGTCGACATACTTTAGTATGTTAGAAATAATCGATGTAACGAATTAATTACACTAATCTATTTATATTCCTAGTATTAGAAAGGATATTATGTTGAAATATGCGCGACAGAGAGGAACAATAGAGAATGCTTATGCATTGTTATTTATATTAAATCCAGTTCTCATATTGTTATTTATATAAACACGAGTTTTTCTTTTTAATTTTTTAACTCAATATTCAAAAATTACTTATATTTTGAATGATCTGTGACAATGACATAACGTAGAAAATGAAGATAAAATGAAAAATCTACGCTAGCCACTCGAGTCATTTTGTGGTCGACAAAACTGAATTCACATTTGATTACAGTAATAATTTTGAAATAACTTATTTCTTTGTCATACGCACAGTACAAAATAAGTAATAAATGAGAGTATTGAAAAACATGATTATTATTTCAAGAATTTATAAGTATAAAAGTAATGCTATTTTTGGGATATCATATTAGGCCTGTTCTTTATTACTGCACTACTGAACTAGTGTAATAAGTTAAAATGAAACAAATAGATTACCTCTCATTCCAACTCATTGCACCAGTGTGCACTAGTTCAGGAGTGCAGCAATAAAAAACAGACCCATTGTGTCAATTGGTGTTGAACATCGTGCACCTGCACGTACAAAAATTGATATAACACGTGTGCAACATAGAATTATTATCAAATTATTACACAATAGAAAATATATAACTGCCAAAGGCTTTGCAAGCATGTGTAATTGAAAGAAAAACAAATATGTATACTTGTGTATGTGTGTGTAACTCAATAAAAATGTATTTCCTTCATTGCAAATCCATGAAGCTTATTTCCAAAACACTCATTACTGTGGCGTAGGTGGAGTCACATAACACTCTGGAATTGTTGACAGAGTTTGTTTAGATTCCAGCTGTTGCACCTAATAAAGGTAATAAGATTAGAAATGATAATTTCTCGATTTTATATCCTTCAAATAATGAACTGCTGAAAATTCTTACGCGTTGTCGCAGTGTCTTCTCATTTATGGCGGCCCGTGTCAACAACTGCTTCACTTTATCTAGAAGCTCCGATTTGTGACTTAACTGTTGTTTCAAGATTCGGAGATCTCCATTATCATCCTCCTTCTGAGCTTTTTCTAACATAGCTATCCTTTGCTCAGCTAGTTGTAAATCTGCCTCCAAACTTACCACGCGTGTCTGAGATTCTTCATATTGTCTTTGGAATAAAGTGTCTCCTTCGATAATGTTTGTCTTTCCCTATATTTCATAATATAATATTTGATTAAAAAAAATAAGAAAAGAAACATATTATAGAATAACAAAGAGATCGTGTAATTTACTTGACTGACTAGAAAATGATTTTTCTTGGAATTAAATTTCAATCTTTTATTTTCTGCCTGAAGCTTTTCAATAATTCGTTTCAATGTGAATATTGTTTTCTCCATTTCGAAGGTAGATTTTTTATTGCTTGATTCTGGCAGTTCTTTTTCCGACGATCTAGGAGTGGAATCAGAAGACTTTTCCACTTTTAATAATTTTATGTACCTATAATAATAACGATGCAGCGATATTAATTGTCTATCGAATCTACTTTCATGACGTAAGAAAATATAACTTAAACGTACTTCTCCAAATGTTCGATTTTTTCTCGCAATCCTGGGGCATCCGAGTTTGACTTTTCCAATTCAAGTCGTAGCTCAAAGTTTTCACTTTCTAACTTAAGATTCATTTTCTCGAGAACGTCTTTAGTCATTTCTAATTTCTCAAGCTGATTGATTACACATGTATTACCCTGTAAGACAGCATCAAATAAAGCATGTTAAAAATCATTTATTGTGAATATATTCATTTATTGTAAACGCTAACCTGAGAGACTGCCTCCAAAGCTGTATTGTGCCGTTTCAATTCCGCTATTTCCAACATCAAATGTTCATTGCTTTCTTTTTCTAAACGGTCAGTTAATTCCTTGACGCGTTCTCTCAATAATCGACATTCTTTTTCTAATTGTTCCTCTACGTTAGACTGGATATTTGAAATGGGTCTTCCTGATGAAGTACCAGATATTGTATCGCTCTCAAGTTTAAGTTTACTTCTCAAATGCCATTTTTCTCTTTCCATACACGAAACAACAGATCGGAGTTTTTCATAATTTGTAAGCAATTTCTCATACTCATCAGTCTTTTCTTTAAGCTTTTCTTTTAATTTTTCTGCCGTTTGCTGCCATTTTTTCTGTTTCTCCCACAATGAAAGTTCTTCTGCAGTCTATTAAAAGAGAAATGTGTTAAGCACTGTGTATAATATAAAATAGCAGTATTTTATCGCCTACCTTAGCTCTTTTAGCTTCTTGTGCCAAATATTCACGATCTAATTGAGTTTTTGTTTTATGCAACTCTTCTTCTAAGGACGCCACTTTGCGCTCAAGCTGCGTTTCACGTTGCGATGTCTTTTTTTCCTGAGTTTTTACTGCCATGTATCTGCAGTAAATCAAATATGTCGGATCTTCATTGTAAAAATTAAGTAAAAAATTTAATTAAAACGTTTGCTTAAAAATTGATACATAAACTTACCTGCGACTTAGTTGCTGCTTCAAATCAGTTATTTCGCACTTGTACATTTTCTCCTTCTCCATTAAAGACTGAAGCTGTCGACGTAAAACATCCATTTGATTTTGCTGTTGCATTTGATCACGATGACTACTGTGCGTTATTTCGTGCACCTTCATATCGCCTCGACTATGAACTATCATTTGATGAGGTCGATTTGCAGATTCTATTAATTCAACTTCATTCTATGCAATAAAAGTGTAATAGATTAAATAATTATATCCAGAAAATTAACCAAATTTAGCTGGTACATTGACAAAATTATAATGCACCTCCAACTGTTGGCAAGCGAGAGTTAACTCGTGTACTTTATCATCTTTATCTTGTAGCTCCTTCATCAAGGAAATGTTTCCTTTTGTAAGTAACATGCGATTCTCAGACAGTTGCTGTCTAAGTACGTCAGCCTCGGACTGCCACTTATTTAATTCACCACGATAACTCTCCAATTCATTTTTATGTTGTTGCTCTGACCTACACACAAAACCACAAATTATTTCTAGTATTATAAAACATAGATATAAGTTAATTATCTCATCAATCATTTACTCTGCAATATCCCACGTATTAATTACATTTTAGTTTTAAAAACATCATGATTTTTACATCGCTATCGAACAGACCTTTCTCTCATACGATCCATATGCTTCAGTCTTTCTTCCGCTAATCGATGCCAACGTTCGCTCAGTTCTCTGCTGATATTTAATTCTGCTTCAAAAGTGGATACCTTCTCACGCAGCCTCGCAATTTCTTCTTCTTGCGCAGCACTGCTTCTCGTTGCAGTTTCATCAAACGTCGGTGTTTTTTCAAAAGCATTTTTCATAATTACAACCGGATCTTCAGTTTTTCGGATTTTACCTTGCATAGCTAATATGTGATCGTGCAAACTTTTAATTTCATCCTGAAACCGACTCGCTGCCCGACTATGCTCGTCCCTGTCTTCTTTCAATAAATTTTGGTATCTTAAGATAGTTTCTTCCTTTTGAGTAATTAATTTCTGTAAACTATTTATCGTCGATTTCAGAGCCAACTTGTCAGCACAATCAGTATTCGCAACTCGTGGCTGGCTCACTAATTCGTCATGTACACTTTGCTTTTGAGCAAGATGCGAATCTTTTTCCTCAATCGCTTTGTTCAAAGTGTCAATTCTTGTTTGATACTGCACATTTCTTTCCTCAATTGCTTTGTTTAAAGTAACCACGTTTGCTCGATACTGTGAGTCCTTTTCCGTTATCGCTTTATTTAGAGCATCCACTTTTGCTTTATACTCGGCTAATTGTGATTCGCACTTGACAAGCATCGCGGAGCGTTCGGATGCAAGTTTCAATGCTTGATCCATCTGCTCGTTAGGGATCTCTGAGATGGCACTTTCCTCTGTATTATTTCCTACTTCTCGGTATGTTTTCTCCGTAGTTCCATTTAATTTAATAGATTTTTGAATATCTTTCGAAACAACAGTTTCCTTATTGGTGTCCTTTACTTTTCCATTTAAACAGCAAATGTAAGGATCCGTTTGAACACTAACCACTTGAGTTTCCATCGTTACTTGAGTAAATTTTGTCTCAAAATTTGGTGTAGTTATTCGAGTTTGATGTTCTTGTTGTGGACACCAAGCTTTCTGAATATTTAACATATCCTGTTCCATGCTGTTTATCACTGATTCGTATTCGTTAAATTTGCTATTAGCAATTTGGAGTTCATGCTCCAAATGAGCTATTCTTCTTTTGTATTTAAAATCCTGTAAGTAAAAGAATATAGAAATATATGTTAAGAAAAAACATAAAAGTTCAATCTGCAGATAATATAAATATTACAATTTATTCTATTATTTTATAATTATTAAGTAAAATGTAAATTTAGCAAAAATTTTATGATTAAGATATAAAAATACTAGAAATAGTAATTGGAAAAAGTATTTTAAACGTGTGCAAAGTATTTCAACAAAATATTCTAATTTTACCTAATAAAATTAAAACTTTTACACGTTATTATTATGACACGGGAGACTTACACTTAGAGTTTGCTGTGAAGTTGCGGCATAATGTTCCATTATGTTTTGAACACTACCCGCTCCAATTTGTTGTTCCAACATATCTTTCAAACGCTCAACAATTTCAAGGCGAGCGGATAAACATTGCTGTTCGTATTTGACATCTTCGTGGCAGTTTTTCGTCTTTTGCATTTCTTCATCGATATTTTGACGGTCTCTTTTTAATTTTGCAGCCAATGTAATTACTTTTTCTAAAGCACTTATGGATGTTGAGCCCACATATTGGCATTGTAAAAAATATATAATATCTATATAATATCTGTAACACAACACTACGATACATTCTCTTATACACCAAACAATGCCTAAATGTAATTTCGGATTTTACCTGCAACGACTATCGCATTGTTTCCGATAATCTTGCACGTAACCACGCATTTCCTCGTATTTCCTGTTTGAATTATCAAGCTCTTGTCGCACGCAAGACAACTCATTCTGCAATCGCGTTTTCTCTGCAGATAGTTCCATCTCTGATATCTTTTTACTTGTAAGCTCAAAGTCAAGTCGCGAGATTGTGGCCTTGTCTTCACTTACAGCTTGCAAATCCAATATTTGGTGTCTAAGACTATCCAATTCCAATGTTTGCAGTGAATTCAGCGAATATTGCAATCGAGCCTCCTCTTCAGAAATTTGTAGCATTTTTTTTAAACTTTCATTTTCTATAAAAAGTTGCGTTTTTTCCTTTTGCAATTCCTGTATACGGTTATCATCTGTTTGTACAGTTTCCTGCAGAGCTATCTTTTCAGACAATGTCTTGTGCACCTCGATCAATCTTTCTTGCAATTCAGAATTAGAATTAGAAAGTTGTTTAACACTATCTTCATACTTTGTTAACTGCGTTTGTGATATATCGAGTAACCTAGCCATCTGATCAGCTCGTTGTCTTTCAGTCAACTCCTTGGCTTCTATCTGTTTCAGTCTTTGTTGCAAACTATCATCGCTCCCGCAATCGTCCACTTTCCGGAAATCTTCAATAAGCTGAGTTTTCTCTTGTCTTATTGCCTCTATTTCAGTCTTCAAAGAAGATATTTCATTGGAATTAGGAGATACTATTACAATTTCTAATAAAGCATGATGACGTATACTCAGCTCCTCATATTTCTCTTTTAATTCGTTATGTATTATTACACTCACAGAATTACATAAATTACTCTGCAAGAGTGAAATTTCTGATAGCAACGTTTTACTATACTTGCTTGCCTCAGTAAGTGTTTTATTAAAATAACCTTCTTTTTTAATTATCTCTTTTTGATATTCATATAATCTATTAGTTTCTTTGTTAAGCAATTGTTGAAGACTATCATTTTTCCTGTTCATAACTATTATTTCGTTAGTAGCATCCGCATATTCTCTCGTTTTTGCCACGAAAGCTCTCTGTGCTTCGTCATCTCCATCTTCTATAATTTGCCAATTTTTCTTATAAATTTCTAGTTGCTTTTTAAGACCATCTATCTCATCTTTCAATTCATTATTTTCTTGAATCAGTGAATCCTTCTGTTTCTCCCATTCCTCTGTTTCATTTTTATATGCCACTTGCAGAGCTTTCATTTCTGTAAGATACATTGTTATCGCATCATCTTCGCCATGTTTCTCATACAATTTCTCAAAATCTATATCTTTATTGGCTGCTAGATTTTGTAAGATATTATCCTTCCTTCGCAATTCTTTTCTGTAAAACACACACCGTAACGATTTATAAATTATAATAAAGATACCAAAATATGTAACTCTCTCATTTTATTGTTCATAATGAAAAATAATAAGTAACTACTTTGATTAAATTATTAAATTCAAAAAATACCTCAGTAATTTGAGTTGTGACCTCAATTCGGCATTACTACCCTGTATTACATTAAGATGTTCTTGCAATCTCATAGCTGGATGATACCAACCAGCTAAATGCCTAACGTCCAAAGCTTCTAATAACCGTTCCAATGTACTGGATTGTATTTCCACTTCACTCTTACCTAAAACAAGAAATACAGAGGTATTAGCTCCCTTTCTTAAAGCAGATATCAAGGGCATAAGAATAGCAACGTTCTACGAAATAAACTAGAAAACGTGAAAACTGCAGTAGATTTAGCAGAGAAGTCTATTAACATTTTAGGTATTGCATGAAACAAAAAGTAAGAAAGAACTAGGCAGAAGAAAATATTAGGGTGTCAGAAACGGAAATGTGTGCAATACTAAAGTACCGTTAAAGTTAGCGAAAATTCACCATCTTGATTGCGTATACTGTCCATAATTTCATGCATGCCCGTCCTAAGTGCCTCATTTTCTTCTATGAGTATCTGTATACTTTGATTAACTTCAGAAATATCAGTTTTGGAAGATAGATGTATATTTTCTGACTCGATTAATTTAGTCGAATGTAAAAACTGATTACTATAATCATCTAAGTTGTCTGAAATATCTATTATCTTCTCAGACTTGCTCAATTTATATTTTAATACTCTCATCTATAAAAAGTAAAAATTTTATAGCAGAAAAAACACGTATATTTTATATGTAAGTTTTATAAACTAATCTTTCCATAAATCATCTTACATCTGATTTTAATTCTAAATTTTCCTCTACAAGATTTTTATTCTGCCGAATAAGCTCTTCTATTTTCTTTGATTCTTCTTTACGTTTTGCTACAACACTTTCAATCGATATGGATTCATCTTCTGGAATCCCTAATTTTTCTCTGTTATACAAAAATAATATTATATATTTTTCCTTCAGACGTAGGGGATGTAAATTAATACTTTTGACAATTTTACCTAAGAGTTAAGATCTCCATTTCTTGATATGAATTTAACATCTCCAATTTATTAATAACATTGGTTAAATCTTCAATATGTTCATTTTTGTGATCAATTTTAATTTTTAATTCTTTAATTTCGTTCAATGCTTTAGCTAAAGCCTGATTTCCATCTTCATATTTTTTTAATGTAGATAATGCTTCGCATAACTGTATAAAAAATAGGAACTTGTTACTCTACATATTATTTAACAAATAAGTGTATGTAAGGATTATTTTCTAGAATCATTGCCATTTTTGTTACATATTTGTTAAAATGTAATCTTTAAATACTTAAATTTTCTTTTAAAAAAAATGGTAAAACTCACATACTGATGTTTTGTGATAGCAAGAAATAAATAAAAAACTGTTCATCAAGTTTTAAAAACGTAAATGCATAACTAAACTTGATTCTTGAGTAATTATGAAATAATTAATACCAAAAATAAAAGTTATAAAGCATTAAAACAAATTTTCATATATTTCTAATTATTTATAGAAAACTCAGCTCTAAATTAAGCAAGATACTTATAGCTTAAATGGCAATAATTCTGTATGTAGTTTATTAAAAATAAATAGAAATATCTCACTTTACTACTCTGTGATGTGGCATCATCCTGCGCTTGTGACAATGCATTTTCCAACTTAGAGATCTTTTCATTTGCAATTTGTATCTTTTTCAACAAACTTTTTTGTTCTTTTCGTTTATCGCCTTTTACAGACCTACAAAACAATTCAAATAAATCATTATCTTCCAAAAGATAGATTAAATAATTAAAAACATTACAAATATATGTAAATATCGCTTACTCGTGTGCGTCTCCTTTCAATTTTTCAATAAGTGCAGCACTTTCGTTTATTTCAACAACTGCTTCAGAAAGTTTAGTTTGCAATTCGGCTATAATTGCGTCTCTACGAGCTACTTCGTCGTTTAGATGAGTGATGTGCGTTTTATTTTCTTCCTTGGCTGATGTAACCGATTGCATTAAAGAATGCGACAAGCTTTCTTTCAAACGTGCTATCTCCATATCTTTCTCATCCAACACTCCCTTATAACATAAATTCAAACTTCTGCATATGCAAATTATCTAAAGACACTTTCTAAACTTCTACAAATTCTACCAAGTTAATTTAATACCTTCCATTCAGTTATTCTAGCATCAATAGCTACACCAAATTCATCCAACATTTTATCTCTGTCTATTTGTTGCGCTGTTACTTCTTCAATTTGTATAACCAAAGCTGCATTTTCTTGCTCCAATTTCAGTATCTTTTCTGCAATGGCATAGCGTTCACATATTTATCCAAACATCAAATTTACTCACAGTTAATAAACAAACAGTACATATTATTCATATAGAGGTACCTTTGTATTCCACAGTTTTTACTTGGGCCGAACAAAGTTCTTCTGTCATTTCGTTCATTTTCTCTGTTGCATCCTCCATCTCGTCTCTCAATGTTGTTAACTGTTCCTTAAGAATCTCGTTCTCTTTGTCCAAATTCTAAAAAAATTGAGACCAATAAGAAACTGTACTATAAATTTTCACTAATCACACTTTTATTATGCACACTTACCTCCAATTCGGCCATAAGTGTCTTAACTTTTTTACTTTTGTCTTGTGAGTCTGAATGTCCTCTCAAATCCGTATCCTTTACATAAATTTAAATTACCACCTCAAATACACAACCAAATAATAATATACGACAGGTAATGAAGAAACTTACCCTAGCAAACCCATCGTTTTCTTGTTTCACTGCGCCACGATCTGTCAAGGATAATCGTATACATTTTATATGACTTAAATATAATATTTAGTAACAGTAACATAAAATATCGATACAAATTATCACATTTCACAACTTTCCAGAGTTACATTTGAGAAATAATCTTGAATTATATATATACACGAACTTGACATGAAATCACCTTTGAGCTTTCGCTTGGCAGTCTCTGGACGCAACGAAGCAATCGTTTCTTTCAACTCGCCACACTCGAGAAGCAGAGCTTCGACCTAACATTAACAAAATGTTGTTTTATATGCAGCACATTTATGGGAAAGGTTTATTTCTGCATGCACACTCTTATTCTCGACGGAAACAAATTTTGCGCAGTCAGGTAAGCATAATCGTAAAAGCAAGCGTAATATTTATAATAATATAGTGCTAGCACGTGAAACGTTTAACGTGAATACATAATAACAGATAATGCCTTTACTTGATTATCCTTGTAAGTCAACATTTCTTGCGACAGTCTTACGAGCGTCCGCAGACCATGTATGTCGGCGATCTCGTCCACGTCGCATCGGACCACCGTAGGAAAAAGATCCTCGATCTCTTCGTCTGTTAAAGACGACGCGTTTACGGATAGTATCCGGTCCCAGTCGGTGCGAACCATTTTTCTCGCGACAACAATGAATCATGCAACCCTCATCTGCATATCCTGCGAATCGTGCGACACTGCTGGATCCACGACGCTCCCTTTAACTGGCCTTTGACGTTTGATACAGTTTGTAATCATCACCGACGATACTCACCCCATACACAAATCCCATATACTATACAGCCTTAGGCCAGTATTTCAAGTGACGTTCATCAAACTTGACGCACTACATGGAAACAGGTTTGTTCTTTACCCTGGACCTCCCTACACTCTAGGCGCCTCACCAATTCAACCACTGAATCTGAGTTTGCTAGTTATGTCGATTATTAATTTCCTACAATGGTTAATTATTTACTGGCGACAAAAAGTTTTTATTCTTGTTCCTTTCTTACTTGTGACCTCCCATTAACACAACGATATTCCATCTTTATCACACAACTTCATAATACTATTAATTGTATATTTGAATTATACGTACATATGTGTAACTGCAAAAGAATAAAAATGCATGCAGAAAAAATTATTATACATGGACTTTATTTCATACGCTGTAACTTCAGTTGCAGATCAATAGAAAAATAATAACAAAAACGTAATTGATAATAACGATCAGCATTAAAGACTATCGGAATACATATATGTATGCGTGTAATCGCAGACACGCCTTTATACGGAAAACTAGTAAGAACAGGAGCTTCTTCAAGTCTCGCTATGTGCGTATAATCAATTGCTTTGAAGTTTCCTGGGATTATCAATGCATATACTGTCATTGTACGCAAGCATTTTTGATTCCATGAATTTAATACGACGAAAGGTTATAACTACGAAAATGGTAAATCTGTCGGTAATACAGAACGGCTACGGAATCGTCGAATCGGTGTCCGACGATTATAGAGACGAAATTCTTTTGAAGTACTAACTCCTTAAATTTGACACAATCGTGTGGTGTCCAGTCATCACCGAAGAAGTATTTAACGATGACAAGTATTTAAGAAAAAAAAAAGTATCTACAAATGTAGATACATTTTTTTTGTTTCAAAAATTGTATTGAAGTGCAATTATAATGGACATCGACATTGGAGAATTTTCGCCATTTCAGCGCTCATGTGAGCGTTTAATCATCCAACTCTTATATGTGGCGATCGAAAGAAAAACCAAGAATGTACTTGGTTTTGAACCCAGGTCTTTGGATTACCAGACCAGCGCACAATCCTCTGCGCTACGATCGCCACGTTCATATACAGCTATAATATGTATTATACACAACAACCTACCTGTGGAATCCGTTGGTGAAGGTAAGCTCTACGCTGAAAAATTCGGAAATGATTGGTACAGGTATGCAACTTGTATCATCGCAATGTAAAAGAGATTGGTCAATGACAATGGTTAATAGCAATGTTTTATTCACTTTAGAGTATACGTTACAAACATTATCAGCGAAAATGATATGTATCTGC
>NW_011967171.1:477050-487186 GCF_000949405.1 Vollenhovia emeryi
GGCCTTGTAAAACTAGAAACACACCAGCAGTCACACAGCCTAAAGAACTGGGAAAGTTAGGGGAGCAAATAGACCGAGAATTTAAATGCACTGGCGTCTTACTCTTATCACGCGGTCTCGATACACCGGCAATGGATACCAAACACTTTTGCTATTGTGCCAGCCGAATAAACCGACGGCAAAGTGCCTCGCGCTCTCTTCCGTACGTTGTGTGGCAGTGAATCTAAACTGAAATTCAGCTGGTGATTGGAGGAGCGTAAAGGAGCGTAATCGATACATTCGGATACTTGGTCGTGCGTACTTTGTACGTCCGATTGTCGAAAGCCTCCGGCATCAGAGACGGAAACCTCGCCTGATACCGCTCTCCGAGATCGATCATCTCGTTCTCCCCCTCCAGAGCCAGTTTCATCATGTGCCCTCGTCCAAACGGCAACTTCCACCCCCTGAACAGAGCCACGTCGTCGGCGGACAGATTCGTCGCTCCGTTCGCATGATTTTTCAATATCACGTGCTGCAGCTCCGGCAAGTCGTCTATCATCCGAGGTATGTACTTCTTGCCTGGATACCGAGTCCCGTGGCGCAGAATTAGCCAAATCTTCTTCTCCACGCAGTCTGCAAGTTAAACAGCGATAAATACGCGCCGTTGGAAGCCCCGTGCGTTAACGCGTTACCTGGATATGCCAACGGCGACTCGTCGTGATTAGCCACGCATCTGTAAGGAGTCTTCGATCCCAATCTACACTCGTGGCTGCCGCTACGTTTGGAGTAATCGAGGGCGAGGGAGATATCTGCCACCATACAAAATATCAGGATCTCAGCCGACAGTTTCCGAAGCATTCTGTAGCCCTACAGCGTCACAACCATGTCACACAGTCCACAGACGCGCACGTAAATATATATATTTCTTTTCTCTTTTCCGCTCAATTTATTTGACATAATACATTCTGATACAATGACCGTATCTTCCCATCTGCGACAAGAGCATTTTGTCGGTGATAACTTCGTCGTAACAACTCTGTACGCACATTGCTTCGACTTTCCCGAACGCTGTGTATAACGCAGCTACGAGGGGGGTACGTACGAGGCTCGCGCTAAAGGTCTGCCCCTCGTAGTTGAACTCTCCTCGATTCTTACCCCTTCTCCGTTCCTCCAACATCTGATCGCACACATGTATTGTTTCACGTGAGGTGCAGCGTAGCTGAACTTTTTCTACCGCTCGTTATTTTCTTCCTTTCTCTCTGCTCTCCATTCGATTCGCGACGTCCACGATGAGAGATGCTCGCTCCGTTTCGGGTGTAGAAGATACAACGTGGTGCAGCCAAGCGGGGGGCAGACACACACCCCTGACAGCGACAGCTGCCGCGACCGCCGCCGCGCAGGCGTGACCGTATAGGTTAGGTCGCAGTTAGGTCACGCTTGGGGACAAGGTTGTCTCGGTGTACTTGGAAAAAAAACCGATATTTAATCGGGCTACAAGTATACGCGATTGCTGTCGGACGATTGTTGCATTGCGCGGTCATTGCTTTCCAAATGTGATCTTTCGGAAAAAGTGTGAGAGTTTGCTCTCCGATAGTCCGCATCGTTTCAGCAGCGGGAACTACAATTTAATCATTCATTCCAGGCACACGAGAGACATACACTTCCTATTCCTGGACGAACGTGGAGTGTCGATGCGTTTCAACTTGATGTACTAAGCCCGATAATATTTCCATGTGGCTCGAGCAGTGTTGAAAGTAATGCTTTTTGCTTACTGTATAAATGTGTAAATTTGCCTGTTTAACCATTAAGGATAAGTCAGCGTTACAGTAACAATGATTTTGGAGTAGTTTGTATTGCCTGCGTAAACGCGTGCTGATGTAAGCAGAGATTAATTTTGTACCTTGTATGTGACGATTAGATGGGGAAGAAAAGAAATATTCAACCGCCAATAATGCCGGGACGGATCAAAGTGGAGATAAAAGACGAGATAGGTAACAATGGACGGAGAGCAACACATCCTTACAAACTGTATTATATATTGGATATTGTAGCGATTATGTTTGTACAGGGGATAGCGATGTTCTTGTAGCGAGGGATCGACTGAAGGGTGCTCTTCGAGAATTGTTACAGCACAGTGACACCGGTTCGTCGGCGGAATCGGACGACAGCCCCATCTCGGACTATAAACATCCCATGAAAAAGATGTAAGCCTCGCCGTTGCTTTACAATTACGTGGAATACTGCCTGCTCGAGACTAACCAGATCTTTCGATGATTCGTGACGTTTAGGACAAAATCCGTGAACGTCCAACAAGCCAAGAAAGTCAGACGCCGCCGGCCGATACAAAGTGATCTGGCGTTTCATCACACGTACGTGATGAAATTATTTGACCGCAGTGTTGATTTAGCTCAATTTCAAGAGGATACGCCACTCTATCCGATATGCCGCGCTTGGATGGCCAATCAACCGAGGAATCCCCATTTGGTCCCTAAGTAAAATTACAAATATAGATACTTCACTCATATGCGCGTATGTTCCTTGCTACATTAAAGTCTGGAGTGATTTATCGTATTTTCAAATATTTGATTATACTTGACATTTTTTGTGTTTCTTATCGTTTAAAAAATTATGTATAATAAGAAAAATAAGACAGTACTTAACGATAAAGTTTAAAATAATAAGGTAATGATGGGCAGTGAGAGAGGGAGAAAGATACCGTTTTGTGTGAATTTATTATCACATATAATTAAATATAGTATACGTTTCGGTACGTACGTTTGTGTCATCCTTAGTTTGGATAATGTATACTACTTAATTATATGATATGACAAATTCGCGCAACAATAAGGACGCTTTACTCTCATTGCCCGTCATTAACTTATTTTTAAAAAATTTAGTTATTTTTGTTATTTTGATTAAATTAAGTCATTATAAAAATGTTTATTTCCCTTTTTCTCGCACCTGAATTTATATATTTATGCAAAACTAAAATAACATCAGCACATTGATTTGTGAATAGGATACGTAGTCCAAGTCCAGAAATAATTAACGAAGTTAGCATGGCAGATAATTTAATTGGCGCTGACGGCGAGATAAATGACGTCCATTATTTACCACCTCCTTTGCCTCGTGAAGAAGCCATACCAAGAAATCGCGTTCCGTCCCCTATACTCGGAGAGAAAGATGATTTGAACTTAGATTACGTAAGTCGATAATTTCAATAAAGATGTATGCTATTTGATTTTTTTAACAATTCATGAGGTAACACGTAACTCTATGTAGAAACGATTGTCTCAGACGGCAAGTCTCGAATGTGATTCCGACTTTCCTCTCATGTATGTACATGTCGGTTTACAGAGGCTGATTAAAAAATTATTCAAACTATTTATAGCTACTATATTGAAGTTTTAAGAATAAGAAAATGTATATACTGTACACATTTTTGTGTTAATAACAATTATATTATAACAGATACAAATTGTATGTAATATAATTACAGGAGGGACAAACTCTCAAAACGCAGGAGCAATTAATGAAAGATCATACCGAACGGTGGAATGCTATACGCAAAAAGTGGCATCAGCAGGCGCATAAAAACGAGCAACGTTATTTACAGAGCGCTACTATACTTGGCACCATTTTTACAAAGTTTGTGTAAAAGATGTCGATTGATATAGATTTTTTCTCCGATAAAAATTATAGTGTACTTTTAATCATATTTCAGGGCACAGTCAGAGTTTGAATAGCAGAAATGTGGCAGTCCAGTGACTGCCGGTTCTTCCGCCGCTGACAAGTCTACTCCTGGTAATTTCTATTATGTCATCAGGGAATAATTTCTTATTTTCTATTTTTCTACACATCTTCGTTGGTGAGTGAACGCATACATGCAGATGTAATTATATCTTATATGAATGCAATTTTTTTTTATTTATAATGCCCAGAAGAAAAATGTAATCATGTTTTGGTATGCTATTTTAATGATAACAAATTGTCTACTCTTAACACAAAGGGAAATTGTGACGCACTTGTAACTTTTCTTTTAATAAAAAATAATGGAATATAATAATTTTTTCTCTTAAGTGCATAAATAAAACATTTTACAGCAAAATAACATATACATATATGTATAATTACAAAAATAAAACTCACTTATCTGAAATAATAAATAATATACTATTAATCCTCTCGCACTAATTTTATATCCTCAGTTTATTCTTTATGAAAAACTTTGGAAGGAGGGCTAGACACTTACAAATACTTTTTGTATATTCCTAATAGTTCATTATATACCATTTCATTAAAATATTATACATATAGAATTATTGTAGATATGAAAAGGGATCCTTGTAAAAATGTTTGATTTGATTAAAGATAGCAGTTACATCTTTCTGCATCATCGTATTTCAATTATCAATATGCACTTACGAATTCATAGAAGTAGAGATTAAACTGAGGAAAAAGGACCAGACGAATAATTTTTGAAGGCTTGAGAATTACATGCCATTTTATTCTAGATATTAACAGTTGTAACTTACATTATTTACTTTCAGTTGATAGGATTTACACAAACACAATTTGATTGTTTGTCGATTGTGACTGCATTTTTATCTGAGCTGTAATTTTCAAGACTTCGTTACATTCTTTCTGAGATGTCTAGAGTATTGAAGAATTTTATCTCATATAAAATGTAGCTGAGGAATAAATAACATAATTTAAATTATTCATTTGCTTAACTACTACTATACTATTTCCATCTTTTGACTTGCTGTATACTTTAATAACAAGTGTTCATTGTAAGCAACATTATTACTCCATAATGCACTTTGTAATCTATGAAATGTAGGAAATGATTTTTTTGTACAGTCTCTCGTTTCTTGAGACTGGAAGAGTTTTCACTTTTGGAAGTATATACTGTAATGAATTTGTTTTTATCACTATTGCACATTTTAGAAGTTTACTTGTCCGTCAAAGATAGTTCCAGCACATGACGAAACGTTTCTTCTTCCAGTAACCGTTGTTGCTCTTCTTCCATTTGTTGCTGCTCGGAAAGTTTTAACGCTAATCTCAATTGTTCTGCAGTATCTTCGAGAGAATCACTATCTTCGCTTTCGTTTATACCCACTGGATTCGCAGTACCTTCTGTAGATCCAGCTGTAGTCTCTTGATACAGCACTAAACTAGCCTGAATCGCCCTAGGGTTGAAAACAATTAGTAAAAACTTCTTAAAAATGTAATACAAAGTTACTTTCTGATCTTTTTATTCTGCAGTAATTTAAATACGAGCGATTTCTAGAGGAATGGAGCTAATTTACCCAATATTGATATTTGCAATAAAATTACCCACCTGTCTGAACATGAATTGTAGCAGAAAAGCACATGCAAAATTAATAATAAAATAAACCAAAAACAGAACATCGATAACATTGCGTTTAATAAGTATTTGTTGCATACCTCTGAAGTTGCCTTTCTTCTTCAGTGCTCATATTAGGTGTATTTGGTCTAGATGGCTTTTGCGCTCTTAATGCTTCCCATATATCAACCTGTGTAAAATAATATTTTTCGCGTAAAACAGGGAAACACATGCATACGTGACTTTGATAATTATAAAACAAAAGAGAATACAAAGAAAAAACAACAATACCTCATCCCGTTCACTGCCAGCTTCTAAAAGACTTTGCTGTATCGCAAACTGCAACAAATCGTCCTCTTCTTCAACATTGAATTGTGTCCTACCTCCTGCTCCTACATTCAACCAATATAAATTAGACAAATTGTACATATTAATTATAGAAGAATATTTATGTGTAAGACAAAATTTTTACCTAATTTCACATATCCGGTAGGTGCTTCGAAACAAATATCGTCAATTAAGCAAGTTAACCGATTAGTTTCTTGTAATTGGCCTACATGGTCTACTTCTTGATCCAAGCCAAATATATTTCCAAATGTTATTCTTGCGTTGAGAATGTGGAACAATGGAATTTCTAAAAACAAGAATTGATTATTGGTATGTTTGTATGCAACATATTAATAACATTCGATACAACCTACCCATCGTACTTAAATCAATCTTACCAATTTTAACAGGAAAACCAGCTGGAAGTTGCATTTGAATGAAATCTTTTAATTTTGCGAAATGTGAACTAGATAGAGCCATCAGATCAACAATTGGCATAATTTGTTCTTGAAGGCTTAATGGATAATTCTCGCTTAACCATAAAGTTGCCTGAATGTGAAAAAATTGCCTCAATCAGTATCAAATATAATATTATACTTCATGTACAGTTTTCAAATCAATCTACAATACCTTGAATTTTTGTGATTTTATATTAACTTCTTTTGGTCTACCTATATCTCTTCCCTTCAAATCGACAGCCGGGTCAAAATATTCCTCCGCCGTTATGTAAGAAGTATTGGTTTCGCTATTAAATTCTTCCTAAAGTACATAACTCGATTAGCATGTTTCAAATGCATAATTACTGATTAATTATTGGAAAAAAAATTACACAGGTAGCAATAGTGCTGGAACTCTCCGGCTGTTGTTCTGCGATACCAAGAAGCGACTGTAAAGGAGTCTTTGGTGCTCGAGCCCTTACTTTATCAGCTTCAGATAAATGCTCTAGTCGGGTTTTAGTTACTAATTCCACATTGCTTGCGCTAAAAACTTTACACTCCTGACCATTTATTCCTTCGCTTTTGTCAGATCGCCATCCCCATAGACCTGCTTTATTGCTAATTTAACATAAACAATATTATTGAAATAAATGCAAAACAAAACGTGCATCCATCATTATCAAATGTTATAGTGACAGATAATTACCGTTCAAAACTAATTTTATCTGTGTCTACATATGTTGTGGCTATAGGATTAGTAAGTCGAGCTATCACACATTCTTCAGATGGTACCATGAATTGTACATTATCATATCCTATAAGTTTCATATGTTCAATATAAACTTTTCTCGTTTCATGATCTACCTCCAATATTGTTGCCCCATCACCTAAAAAAATGTTATATAAATTTTATAAAAACTATTTTAACATATTAAATAATTTAATATGTTAAATATAATTTTATTATTTAATATATTAAATTATTAGAGTAAACTAAGAGACTGTATTACTATCATATTATTATATTATATAAACACATGTATGGATGATAAAAATATTTTGTCTTATATTATTTAATCGCTAATTTACTCAGTGTAATTGTATTTATAAAAACTAATGAGAACAAGTAACGAAAAGAGAAAAAATAAAAATGTATACTACTGATGTTAAAAAAAAGTCTCCTGTGTTTATGTATACAAAAATGTTGCAGGTTTTTATCAAATTTTTAGCAATGCAATGCACAAATTAAATATTAGAATTTTATCATCTGTGTGATGAACATCCAAACTGAATACATAACTGTTTTCACGTCTGATTACTAGGTAGAGTTGATGCAGCTTGCATCAATATGGAATTTAATAGTAAATAAATAATTGACATTCCCTAGACTTAATAGCAAGGTAAAAAATTAATACAACACTCATGCACAAACGTTAGCAATATTAAAGCATATTTATTAAAGCTGCCTGTGCTTACTGTGTCCTTTGAAGACATAGCTTAGATTGCCACGTTGCCAATTTGCGTGATCAAAGCCTAATAGAGTAGTATCAACCCTCACATTACTACCTTGCTTATAAACCTTATATGTGTCGCTTGGGCACATCCGAGATACAAGAGGAACTGGTCAACAGAAAGAACGGCAGTTAACTACATGTGTGTTAATAAAAATGAATTAGCCAAGTATGTAAATTGACAATTGGATCTGAATCATGAATTAAACTACAGATCTCGAAAATAAAAAATTGAAAGCGGATGTTATTAAATCCTCCATTTCTTACCCCAACTTGTAAACTCCCATTTCATTTCTACATAAAAATCAGGCGCCTGAAAAGGATTTCTATTACTAGGACCATTGTATTGGTGATCACGAGTGTGAAAAAGTCAATATTTCTACACACGACAGTTCACGCAAGAAACACACGGGTTAATATTAGTTTATAGAGCTTGCAGAAAGGAACTTCCTCTTTCAATAAAAGAGATTGCATATTTTGTGAGAACTGCGTATGTATCTGAATTAATCGTCACATTGAATCAATACGTCACTGGCTGCCACACGCAGCTCACCTGTTTGAGTTTGTGAAGTAGCTCCGGTATACCAGCCACCCGAGTACAATACCTCTGGTAGTCTCTCCTGGCGAGTACCGATTGCAGCAATCTGGGATTTCCCGTACCAACTGCCTCTTGGACCACTGTACCAAAATTCATTTAATTGATTACTCACACGACGAAAATAAATAGACTTATCCAAGATACAAACGTCCCAACAGATTATGAACAGGACCAAAGTTACCTGTCCATCCTTGAGTGTTCTCCGTATTAACATTGGCATCGTGCTGCAGCAGCACTACAGCGGAATCCGTATGACCCAAGGTTACCGCTAACATCAGTGGTGTCCTTCCACGATTGTCATACTTTTCTATATCATGCTACAAAATATACAAATATTATAATCGATACCGGCCAAGATAATTACTATACCGTTATTGCGTCTAGCTTCTCTTTCCGTATGCATGTCTACTAATTCAAACGCGTTATCTCCAAGTGCCTTCATATTCGCATTATAAAATATGCCCGATTGCTTGACTCCGCTTCGGCGGTGCATCAGAAGTCCAACACGCCTAAGGTTTCTCTCTCTTTTTTTATGAAAGGCTTCAAGCATTTTTTTAACCTGCTTGACTACAAGCTCGAGGCAACTGCGCAATCGTGAGTTCAAACGAATATACAATTACACGCTCGTAATTTCACAGATGGTACAATACTGCGCTTAAAAAAAAATTACATAAATCAACTCGTCACGTTGTAAAAACTATAATTGACTGCTACCTACTCTCTGTTCATCAGCGACGTTTCAGTTGCATCTTGTGCAACTAATTCAAATTTATATCAAGAGGTAATTAGCTAACAGAGAGGAGATTCTCATTTTTATTAAAACGTAGACTTCTGCTTTTCGTTATCTCACTTGTAGATCTGGCTTTTGAATAGAACCGCTGGTATTCATAAAGAGGAAAGGTTCCTTTTATCGCAATGCAAAATAAGACGTGACATCGCTCTCATCTCCTCTCTTTCCGGCATACGTGTACTTATTAAAAAATATAAAACACCCTCCAGCCATGCTAGTCTCTCACGAATTAGACTCTCCAGCGTAAAACCGCCTTTAATCTTTTCTCGCGTCTGCTCAAGTGTTATTCGCGTTACATAATTTATCAGTCTTAGTCACGTTTATCACTGAATGTACGATACTGGCAGGCTCGAGAGGGCTTTGTAGCATTTGATAAAAGAGGCCCAATTATCGTTACAGCGATCAAGTCAGACGGAGGAGATGTGGGGGGAAAAAAAGGAATACGCGGAAAACGCTGTCAGCGGACGAGCGTACGTGCACGCGTATCGCGTTATTCGTCCCGCGGACAATTACGCAATTATCGCTTGCTCCAGGACGCGAATTACGCGGCGGAGATCTCGCCGTCGTCGACAACCGAGCCCGCTGACGCGCTACACCCCCGGGGGGGGGGGGGCCGAGATTTCGCGGAGCGGCAAGCGGCGGGCGAAACGCGCGATCGGAAAGCTAAAATCACGTGCGCGGCACCGTCGGCGTGCGGGATCTAATTAATGCCAAATGAGACGCGAGAGCGCCTGCTAAACGGCAGGTCTGCGCAAACCTGATTCGTGGACAGTTCCTTGTCGAGCTCTACATAGCTGTTGTGCCAGACGAGCCAGTGCAGCGGATAATTCTTTCGTATAGCGTCCACATTCACCATCTCTACGGGATCCGATTGACGTTAACATATAACGCGTTTGTCGTAACGAGTAGCGCGGGTCGGGCGCACACGACACGAAATTTTGACAGCGCGATACATGACAGCGGAACGAAAGGGGACACTCATCGAGGACATCGAGCGCGCGGCGCGACGAAGAGGGGAAACTGCCTGTCGCGCGTGACGCGCCACCCACCGGAGAGATGACGTCAATACGCCCGCCTTCCGATTGGTGTCGCCATTTTGAGGCGAGAGCTCGGTCGTTGGAGATGGCGACTCCGGGCCTCGGCC
>NW_011967171.1:489992-510404 GCF_000949405.1 Vollenhovia emeryi
GGGCCTTATAGTGCGGATTTGCCCCGTGTACGGATTTACTCCACTGCACCTTATTGCTAAATAGACATTGGCTAAATATAAGAGAAGGCGTCCATCTTACAATGTTGGGAATACTAGATTTACATTATTTGCCAATATTGCGCCAATACGTACATTGTGCCACTAGGGTAATTAACGGTAGCAGCGTAATTAATCATTTGCCAAAATAATTTATGATAAACAAAGTAGTTCGATCGCCTTGTGATAGAATTGAAATTTGAATCCTTTGTCGGGATTTTTGTTAAAAATTCCGAGGCAACACCAGTGGATGTCAAATTTTCACTGTAAACAGGGTCGACGAGATGTCCGAAATTATTCAAATAGGAAATTAAAACGACAAGCGTGAATATACAGAAGAATTTGTAGTAACATATATTCTATATATATGTAGCATTTTTTTATACATAGTCGTATCGATATAATTTTATGTGTGTGTATATATATATAATAATTAATAAAATATAAGGTTCAATAAAATATTAATCGTATGTCGGGGGGTATATTATTATCTCTCTTCATCGTCATCGCGTCGTCATCGTTGTCGTCATCGTCGTCGTCAACAATCAACTACTATCGTCCACTACGCTCTAGCTTGATATTTTTGTTTTACTTTTAATATGCATATTTATAGCAATAATGATTTCAAAAGACTTACACAGTAATTCGATTACGCGCTCTGATAGTTTGCGATTTCTTATTTGTCGTAAAGTATCTACTTGCTCTCGCAGCAGAACGAATTTTTACAGCCAGTCACCGCTTCTCTCGTTTCGTTCACAGCGAAGCTTCGTTCGCATCTTGTTGTTAATCGTAAAATGAATGAGAAACAGAACCACGCTATATCGATGTCGAGTTGATCTTTATTTCGAGCGATCATGAAATCCCTCGAAATGTCACACGTAATGTGGATTGGCAATAAATCTCAAAGCGAAAATCAATCTCAAGAAGAGAGAGAGAGTCCATGAATACTTTTTCAAATATTTTTAATATAATATATTCTTCTTTATTTTTCTGAATCATATAATTATGTTAATTTCTAAACGCATATTTCGCTTAAACGCACGACACTCTCGGGCATTCGACTCGTCTCGTCGCTTGATCCTCTCTTTCGTTATTCCTCTCTTTCTAACCGCATAATAATTTGTCGCGACATTTGTTGCGCTAAGCGAGACGTCGAAGCTGCCGTTAATCCGTTCAGTAATTACTTCTTAAAGCGATTAAGAATGGGCATCATTGTTTACAGAGAACCGCAGAAGCGAGATGATATACGCGTCGATGACATTACATCCTGCAACTTGCAATCTAGATGTATATTACATGCTCTTTTAACGCGACCGGCTTTTCTCCACCCTAAATTCTCTCACAAACAACACAAAAGTTTAAGAGATGTCGTAAAGATGCCTGAAAAGCTATTGACATTTTTACCGTGTAAACTTTTGTATTGCTTCGATTGACATACATAGAAGATGTGTAAGGCAGTAACTTGCATAAAGAAGCTTTTGCGTGAATCACACGCGCTGATGTTACATATCGGAATATCGACGCAAACTTAAGAGAAACGCTCGTGTGTGTTTGTGTGTGTATGTGTGTGTATGTGAAAAAACTAAAGGTATATATTGTACCTATATATTTAGAAAATAACGTAGATGACAAGAGCGAGCCTTTTCGTAATGAATGGAATTGCGAAGTGGCATATACTTGTGTTATGCAGATAACGTTTTCACTCAGTTGCAATCGACGCAAGAAAAGATGAGTGTTCAATGCGCGTTAAATAACGTCACTGTGTCGTTACACCCTCTCATGCATTTTCGTCCTAGCACGGACGGACAAACACACTTGAAACGGCAATCAAGTGACAAGTAAAACCGACAGAATTATTGCCCTTTTGCACGGCGCGTCCTCATTTGAGATCTCTGAAAGTCTTCGAAACGACGGGAACCACGAGGTCGGAAGTAGAGAGTCTACTCTGTATTCATTCCTACGGAATTCTATAACTGCGTTAAAAAAAAAAATTGTATCCTGCGGCATATTTTCCCGGTTATTTGCGCGCTACTCCGCAAAGTAAGCGTCTCTATTCTGTACAAATATAGAATATTTGGCATGTACGAGTACAAAATTAGCTCGTGTTTGTCCTTTAAAAAAGATCCTTGAATTGTACACCGTTATATGTATATTGACCTCAAATAGGGAGATTATCTTATATTTTCGCGACCGCGATCGCTGAAAATCGAAAAGAGGTGAGTATTTAAGGTGAGTATGTTTATCGCGAGGAATATATTGCAAACGACTGTCACGTTTCCTCTTTCTTCGCTAAGGGAAATCATTGGTGCATGAGAAAGTTCAACGATTCGACGATTCGCGATACGTCGAGGGCTCTGCGTCCCCCTGACCTTGGCGCTTCGTCCCTTGCACGGGAAATCACAAAATAATTCTACGGCCGGTATTCATAGTCCATTCTTATGTCAAGATCATCTTAAGTACCCCAGTAGCACAGTATATTGGCGCAATATTGGTCCAATATTGTAAGATGGGCGCCTTCTCTTATTTAGCCAATATGTCTACTCGGCAATATTGGTCTAATGTTGTATCAATTTTAGGCCAATATTCTTATTACATTGTTAGATATTGGCCAATGCATTTCCGATATAAATCTTATATTTTACAATTATTATCGTGCAATATTTACATTTATTCCAATATTGACTTTACGTTGGACAATATCGGCCAGTGCACTTCTAATATAACCGACATTGGGCCAACGTTCAGCCAATGCGCCGTGCTACTACACTGGGAGACCCATTTTGTTGAATGAAACAAATTCAATTGACTCAATTGAATTTCTTGTTTGGACACGAGCAAATCTTTCGGTTGATACAACAAAAAAATTTAGTTATATCACATAAATTTGGTTGAGCGAACATGCGCAGAATCCTTTCATAATATTCAAGTAAACAATTTAGTTGACGCAACAAACAATTATTTAGGACGTTACGAGATTGACGAATTTGTTATCTCAACCATAAAATTTTGTTAAAACAAACAACTCGTGGAAACAAAGTGTTTAGTTGTTGTGACGTTTAACTTCTTTTCAGCAACATACTTTTCGTTTTATATCAACCAAATTACATGTTCGGTCAACAAAATGATTCAATCAAATTATTTCGTTTCATTCGACAAAATGGGTCCCTCGGTGTAGGGTAATGTCTTAGGACGCTAATACGGCTTTGTGATTGGTTTACGACACATTCATAAGAACGGACTATGAATTCCGGCCTATGTCTATCGCAAGAAGGTGTGACACGGGATGTACGGGAGCGGGAATGTCGGTTGCGAGAGAGTCGCAAGAAAAATCGGTTTCGCCTCGCCTCACCGAGTTCGCCGCTTGAGCGGCGCGGGAGACGGTCGATTCAAATACTCGTGCTGACCTTCGCATAGAGATTTTATTACGAAAAGTTGCGATAATGATTCACTTAGCATAGACAGAGGGACAATTCTCCGGAAAAATACAAAGTATCCCTTTTCTTTTTCTCTCTCTGTCGTCGAGTTTCAACGAAACCGTAATCGTTATCTAGTATATCCAGAATATCCGCCCGCGAGACGCGCGGGCGAAAGCTGTGTCCTGTCTGTGTGTTACATATATAGAAATCTTCGACGCTCGTCGCCACGAGGGTTGCACCACGAGACCCGAGCAAGCGCTGTAATCGCGTTAATCGTGAAACAATAAAACAATCGTTGAACAAACCTTAACGTTCGTCGGCGGCAAATATCCTATTGTCACATACGAGTATGCGTAGTGGAGGCGATCGTGAGTGCTACCAGCGACGTAACTTGTAACCTTCGCAAAAGATATAACAGCTGCGCCGATGGGGAGATCGACGGTGAGACTCGTGCCGCAAGATAAGACTCCCCGATCCGCGAAATTCCGGGATTATTCAAGAGATTGCCTTTTCGTCAAGTCTTCCTTATCAGTTTCTTATCGTTCCGAATATGCAAGCGCGACGGCTTCACGTTTCCCCGCCGTAGGTCAGATCGATGGATCTCTGTTTTTTTTTTTTTTCGTAAAAAATTTCGAAACGGGAGCTGCGAATCTCACGAGAAGAGGAGAGAAATTCGGAAGTTGGATTGCGCGGCACGAATCTCCCGCGAGCCTTCCGTGACCTCCTAATTATTAATAGTTATTAATTAACCAATTAATGACCATTAATCAGTCGCGCGTGTTGCGCGCTCTCGATGCGTGCACGGCGAGAGAAAGAAAAATATCAAATCTGGGGTTTCCTAAGGAGCTTGCGCGCGACCACTTTACACCGCAATATACTACTTTGCACTTATATACACGGATTTCCACGCCTTTAGCTGTGTACGCACGTACTCTATTTTCAATAACGGCGGTGCAATTATGCGGTTGCCCGGCCTACGGGGCCGGCTACGGTGATACAAGCTATACGCTACCCGGCTTAATCTTAACGCGCCGGAAAATGCCAGCTTATTTTTTTTCTTTTAAATCCGCAGAGAAGGCAATTTACAGCGTTTACAATCTTCTCCTCTCTTCTACTTTTTACTCCCCTATACGGTAGTCGGTTAACATGCTGAGACGCTACTAGGGTTCTTAAACGAGACGACGGAGCGTCCGCTCGTCGCGGGGACAGACGCTAGCTCGCAAGGGATAGGCATTTCGGAGGCGACTCCTCCCGAGGACCGTCCGCGCGAACCCGCGTCGACGCGGGGCCCGTCTCTCCCCCGATGCTAATATACGAACACGATTCCGTCCCCCCGCGCCGAGTCGCCGCAATTAATCGCGCGGGTATCACTTGAATCGTGCGCGACTCGCTCTGCGCGCGGGGACGCATGACGCACGGCAGGGACAGGGAAACTGCGACGAACGGATTGAAATACAAAGATTCGGCAGTACAGTGATCTCCGTGAACGGGCATCGCCGTAATAAAAGCACGGTCGCGATGCGTTCACGCCTCCCCCCGGGGGCGGCGCGGCGCGGCGCGGCGCCCGCGGGGACGGCGTTTGATTCGACATGCGAGACCCGCGACGTCCGCAAGATATGCATACATTTAACGTATCTCGGCCGCGCGGCGTGCCCGCGCGCCCCCGTTATTTGTAAATTGCATAGAAATCGTCTACGAAAGAGTTTCGCCATCTGCGAACCGCGGCTTCGCACGGCGATCGCCGTCAGAACTGTACGCGCACGGTGAACGGATCCCGGCGGGCGTCCATGCGGGACAAACCGGGCGTTACAATGGAGCCGACGCTCGGCCGATCTGTAGCTGACTGATCCACTCGCTCGAGGTCTGTCGCTCGGTACTGGGCCATTACGGGCAGATAATCGGACGTCTATTGATTTTTCCGATAGGGTCCAACGTTGCACAAAGAACTTACGATACCGATGTTGTCCATGTCTAGCGAATAATTACACGCTGATGATGTAGTGCGATAAAAGTAATACTTTTAATATTATTGCGATAATAAATAATGTTTACAAGAGTACAAACGCTTTTTTTCTTCATTTATATTCCGCCTCTTCGTGTAAAAGTAATCGACGTGCCACTCAATGGTTCTAATCTCGCGGAGATCTCGTGATAAAGACTTTTATTCCAGTACCGTTATCACTCGCCGTTCTCGCATCCCTATCATTCGTCCGATTATAATCCAATGCCGGAGCAGTGTTAGGTGACTGTCAGTGCCGAGCCGGCACGAAAAGTCAGTAGCCGGTGATGACCCAGATACCGGGCACAGTAAAGTCATAGTACAACCATAGCATAACTAGTTGGTCCACCCCGTCATTTGTTTCGTTTAGCATCGAACCCTTTTGCGCGTCCGACACTTTGTTGGTCTCCAGCCAAGGAGAGAAAAGTTGTACGTGAGGTAGTGTAGTTTGATGAGTACACACACACACACACGCCGCTGGATTTGGACCAAAGACATGGCGGAATACCACGTGATCGGGGCCGACAGAGAGTGGACCCACTAGTTGTACTATGGTAATACCAGCGCAGGTCTGGTGTAACTAGCACTATGGTGTAACTGGTAGGTCCACTCCGTCATTTGTTTGGTTTTGCGTCGATCCCTTCTGCGCACTCGCCATTATTTTGGTCAAGTCAATGAGTGAGAAGTTGTACGTGTGGTGGTATAGCTTTGATGAACACGTACACACACACACACACACATCGCTCGATTGCCGACCAAAGCAATGGCGGAGTACCACGTGATCGGGACAAAGATCAAAGGGGCCGGCAGAGAGTGGACCTACAGTTATACTATCGTAAAGTCCTACAAGAACAGTCCCGTCCGGGCTTATCAAGCTACCGCGGTCCGGAATGCGTCTGAAATATTTCCTCGCGTAAAACGGGTGTTCGAGTCGGCTATACGCTATGTACAGTACCTAGTGTAAAGGTTTACGCGACGGGAGAGTGGAAGCTGCGATTATGTCTCATTGTATCTCGCGCGAGCGCCCAGGTAGCCGACGAGCGCGAACTACCCTCTCGGTTGATACCCGGCGCCTCGGTGACATCGTATGCGTGTGCATTGAGCAAGAACACCGCCGCAGCGCGCGTTCGAAAAGAGAGAGAGAGAGAGGGAAATACGACGTTACCAGAGAAACGCGCGCCGATGTATCACCTGGATCGTTCGCGCTGTCCGCGGGATCCGTCATCCACTCGAGAAACTCGACGGTTTCGGGATTTCTCCACTTCTCAGGCTCGTCGTGAACGACGTCCCGTCGGGGCGAGAGTCAAGGCGCGATTAGCGGCCACGCGGAAACCGTATCGCGTTACATATTTTCTCTTCCCTTTTCACGCGTCTTCTTTCTTGCTTTCCCAAACACCCAAGTTGCTCGCCGTCGATTTCTCGTCGTTACATCCGCGAAATGCGTAGTGCCCGTATCAGACCACGGATTGAGATTGAGATTAGATGGAAATTTGAGTAAAGTTTACTCAAGCTTAGTGAATTTTACTCTAATTGGCCAAATTGCAGTCTAATCTCAATCAGTCCGTAGTCTGATACGGGCTTCAGACTGGCGTCACATTTGTCGTACGACAAATCTTTAAAGCGTATTATTGACTGGCTGCAGGATAGGAAAGTCCTCGTGTATCTAGAAAGTTTCTATCCAGTAGCCAATCAGCAAAATAAAAAATTCGTCGTACGGCAAATGTAATACTGCACTAAGGCAGGATAGAAAAGTTCTTGAGAGAGTATTTCGAAATTTTCTATCTTGTAGCCAATCAACGCACTTGAAAATTTTTTCGAGCGTATCGATTAGCCGCAGGGTAGAAAAGCCCTCGAGTGCATCTAGAAATTTTCTATCCGGTAGCGAATCAACAAAAAACATTTGCCGTACGACAAATTTTCCGAGCGTGTCGAAGGATAGATGGGGTCCTCGAGTGCATCTGGAAATTTTCTATCCGCAGCCGATCAGCGCTTACAAACTTTGTCGTATGACAAATGTAATGGCATCCTGAAACGAACCGAACGTATTTACGAGCGCGAATGAATAAAACGGGTTCTCCAGGGGACAGGAATGACAGTTAAGTCCGCGGCGCACGTGTAAGTCGCGCGCGTTACGTCGATCACAATTTTCACACGGGAGATCCGTGTGTCGTCGAGCATTGATCGCGTCCGCGAGGCGCGCGCCCCGCGAGAAAGAGAGAAGACGCGCGTGCATACGGATGAGATGAATCAATAACTTGTACGGTTTTGTTTAGAGATACCTTTATTACGTTGCCTCAAACGAATAAAGTGTTTGTACACTCGGGCGCAATTGACGGGTTGCGCCGTAATGTCTCAGTCGTTATTATACGTTAGAATGAGTGTCGGGTTGTAATGCGACATAACCGCAGCGTTATAATTATTACGCATTATCGATAAATAGAAGCTTCCTTGCAGCGATTATACGGATGTAAGGATGAAATAGGGTCGCTGGTCGCACGTCTTGCGAGACTGTTCCGATCTCTCTCATGGTCTGCTCGATGTTTCTATAATAGATCACTCCGAACGCGCGTCCCGTCCTGAAAGTACCCTCTTAACGCGGGGCGTTATATTAACAGTCCACCTAACGTAATATTAATAAAGATTTCGCGATCTTTAACAATTACTTAACGTACTGTGAGTGACGCTAAACATTTGTGTTAAGGGTTAAGAAGATGACGACGACGACGACGACGAATGCAGTAATAATTATTAATAATAATTAATAAAAATTAATAATAATAATAATCATATAATATATAATATATAATATATAATATAATATATAATATTAATAATAATATGTCTTCGCGCGCTGTACGGCCGGCCGAGCGCAAATAGCCTAAGAAGCCTGTTGAGCCTACGATCTCTCGAAAAGCCACCTCTGCGCCCCCCCCCTCTTTCTCCGACCTCCCACCCCCCCCCCCTTTCCGCACGGTCGCGTACAGCAGATTCTACCGTTCGCGTCACTAACAATTTTCTTCACGATACAATCTGACGTACGGCGACGCTGCCGTTCGGCAAAACGGGGCTCGGCCGTACATACCGTGTGAAAAGAAAGAAAAAAAAAAATTACACTTCATTAAATCGATATGAGATCCGTTTTGGTATGATAATCCCGGCGACTTTTCAGCTTCTCTAAACCCGCAACGCAATCCTTCAATCGGTATCTCGGCGAATGTGCTGGACAGAGCTCGTGTATCGGTAATCAAACCGAGGCGACCGTGTCGTGCACCGCCGGGGTCTCTCTCCTCCCCCGTATAACGGGATATAGCCCCCTTTTTCCTCCCCCCCCCCCTGTCGCGGTCGCACGATCGCTCGCGTAAACGACTGGCCCGCCCGTCGAATCGATCGAAGGCCCCGATCCTGATCTGATTGAGTCGGGGAATTTGCGATTACCGCGATTACGTAATGCCAGCAGCTGGCTTTGAGAAAAAGAGAGAGAGAGAGAGGGAGAGAAGGAGAAAGAAATGCGCTTTTAAATCTAATCTACAACGTGTCTTTTTCTGCGATTAGAAACATTCTACCTCGCACAAGCAAGCCGATACGCTTAAAAACTTGATCGACAGTGTACGCTCGTACGGTGTACAATTTGTCAGCTCGCAAAAATTTTTCAAGTGTATTTATCGGCTGCAAGATAGAACGTTTCTTAGACCGCGAAGAGCGCGCTGTAGATCAGACCCGGTTACGCGCTCGGTTGTGCCAAAGCGAGCGCTAAACGCGTCGATCGATCGGCGACAAATCCTCGTCTCGAGCGACGCGGTCGAGCAGCCTCGGGCGACGTACGGGGGGCTCGCGTCGCCGACGGGGAAGTCATCTGGTTTAGGCTGCGCGGCGGATGCGACCGCCGGCGACTCGCGGTTCTCGGGGGCCGTCCTCGGGCCGCCGATTAAACTCCGCGGTGTGTTCCTTTTCCTTTTTCGCTAATGTTATATTACACGGTGTCCCGAGTCGTCGCGACGGCTCGTCGCGACGGGAGGCTTTGACTAAGTAAATATTGACGTTAACGTCGCGAAAGAGATACATATTATACTTTGTAACGTTCGGTGTTCGTCAGTCGGTCGTCCGGGGCGAAGCGACGGATGGACGGCGGAATCGCCGGATCTCGTGCGGAAAAGAAAAGAAAAAAAAAGAAAGAAAAGAGAGAAAGAGAAACGTGTGTCGACCGGTCGGTCGCTTCGAACGGGACGACGAGGTGTGTATAGCTGTACGATCGTACGAAATAAACCTGAGGTATCTTTAAGTCTGTAAAGCTTTCGTTACGAATGTCTGTGAAACGTTTTTCCTCCCCCCACCCTCCCTTGCCACGCGTCGTCGCTCCGCCTCTTCCTCTCTCGCTTGCCCTTCGCGCGAGGGCGAGGGCAGGACTCGAGAATATTTGGCATACGTAATGGCACAGGTTGACAAACTTGTACTTGTTTACACTCGCGAAGTGCCATGCCGCGGGTATAGGTGCGTCCGCCAAAATTCTCTCCAGCGCGATACTCCTGTCGAGCGACACTCGATCCTAGCACGCGGGTCTGTCGTTCCGTGTCACCGTGCAGAATGGGACCGACAATAAATCATACTGAATTTCTGAGAGACCGTCGGAAATTTATTGCTCGCGCGCGCGCGCGCGTGTGTGTTTGTGTGTCGTGCGCTCGCGACGACGGACACGATCTCGCGTGGCGAATTCGCATCGCGCCCGCGTTAACGGAGTCGGAAGCTTAAACGATCAGCTGAGGGGGTTGGACTATTACCACCGCGAAATGTAACACGAGCCAACGATTGATTCCCGCTTTCTCGACGTTCGCCCGACGTGGTACATTCAGCGTCGCGTGTGTCTTCGCGCCGAACGAATTGCGTTTGGATATTCGCGCGTCGTGACTGTTCCGTGGACCGAGAAAAATTCAAAGCTATTGCTGTCAATTGAATATCGTTCATTTAATAGTATCCGTTGTTCGATAACTCGGTTTCGAGATTTGATAATCGGTTATTTATCTTTCGTCATCGCAGCTCGTGCATGCGTCGGACAGCTATCGAACACACCCCCTCAATCGTAATGCACCGATGTATTCAGCTCAGAAATGTCCAACGACGTCAGACACGAAGCCATACTTGCCACTAACTGCATACGTTCGAAAATGTAAGCCCGGTAAACAACAAGGATTTAGACTCGTTACAAAATATTCTAACGAATATTATACGCGGAACTTGTCGATTCTTAAAAAATAATGTTTTTAAAAAAAATGCTCTACGATGAAAGCCTTGTACGGTTTTAGAAACAATTTCTCTTCGATATTACAAGTGCCAATGTTACCGCCGCACTGTTTAACGTTATATGTACAGATCGCATAGAATAAAATGACGGCAGAAAGGTCATGTTAATAATTAAGTATTAAGTAATAATATCACTCCTTAGCAGTTTCCGTTTGCGTATTGTCCTCGGTAAATTGTGTCTATATAATCGAGCGTAACAATTTTGATAGCAGTAAGGAACCTACATGGACGGCAATTACTTTCTATGCTATCTGTAATAATTGCATGATGCTGTGTTTTGCAAGTAGTTTACAACGATCCTCCGCGTGATTGTGAACACGATATAAAAAATTGACTATGACCAGGGTCTCAACAGCACCTCGACTCCCGTATGAACACCGTGATAATGCTGTTGCCTCATAAATTCATAAGACGCGACAAGTTTCGACAGACGTAATTCGATATACAATATCAGCCGTAGTGCCTTGTAGCGCACGGGCGCGGTTTGTCGTAAAATTTACGCGGGAAGAAACGAATCTTTTCTGTGCGACGACAACATTGCGTTAAAACAGCGATCGCTGCGATCGGCAATTTTTACAAGTACCGCGAGTTTTCCCTGTGGAAAGTACGGGCACGATCAAATTGATAAAAAGTCAGGAAATACTGACAACGCGGTGGTTTTGAACACAAAGGCAATCCGATACCTTTCTACATGAATTATTCATCACTTTCCGAGTTATACTCTCGAATCATTGAGTTGGTTCCAAAATTAGAGCAATTCGTCAACAGAACTGACACTTATTATGCTAATAAAATCTAAACCCCGTGTCGTGATTATTAATGAACAACAGCGATATACTAATTCTTAATACATTAAGTTCAATAATTATAAAAAAAACGAGGGGCTATACAAGATAATACACGTAATATACAAGACGTAATATACAAGGATATAATTATACTAAATGTACAAGATAATTGTACTAACGTACGAACAACGATCGGGAAATTGGAAGAAACATTTAGTGGCGAGTGTCGCTCGTTAATGTATTCTTCACTATATTTAGTATCGTATACATTGCGACGTCTCGCCGATTTTCTTCCGTCGAATATGAAATACTTTTGTCATTTATTGCATTAAAAACTTTAATGCTCCTGATCCCTCACGGCAGCCGTACCGGATTACGTTAAAAATGTAAAATTACGTAAATTTTTTTTTGGTGTCTCAAACTCTCTTTTTACGCGGTAGTTCCGTGTAATAAAAAATCGCGTTGTTTGATTCAACTTTGTAAAAATCGTGGGTACGTTGTTTTTTTTATTGAAAGCTGTTTCCGTGACGAATTGTTACTTTCAAAAAAATAAGGCTGAACAATACCATGAATGATCATGATCGAATCGTGATTAACAGTGACGACCGAGTTGTAGAAATGTGATTTGAGCTATAAGAATGATGGAAAAGTATACTGGGTGGTCATTTTTTAAACATATTCGACCGAAAAATCTTCAGCAATATGTATGTACAGAGAGAGATTACAAATTGTTTTCCAAAATTTTTCACGTTTTTTGGGAAAACCGCGTAAATACGAGTCACGCAAAAAAGAAACCGCGTATAAAGAGAGTTGGGTGTATTAGAGATAAAAATTAATTTTTCTCGCAAACCTCAAATCTATAGCATATTGGTTCATAGTCCTTTTTCGATCTATAGATTTGATAGAGAGTTAAATATCTCGACCAATTAAGAATGGTTAAAATAAATTTGTAAATAACATATATGTTTATATAAATATATATATAAATATGTATATAAGTATGTACAAAAGAGTATATAATAATATTTATAAATTTATTTTACCGAATGTATAAAATCTGTGTCTAAAAAAATGTATTTTATTATATAGAGAATGTTGGTATGATTTCAAGTAAAACTCGTTTGCCTCCGACATAATTCAGTTGATAACGATGAAAGATCAGGAGTCATTAACGTTGATCCTCTTAGGACACGGCGTTTACTAGCGTATAAAATTTGCAAGTGTCCATTCGTTATATCGCTACATTAGAAAAATTATCGAGATCAAACGTATTTCGAAATAATCGATTCGAGTGGATAAATCGTCCCGCGAACGACCCGAAGCGAGAAAGGAGTATAAGAAATGACGTAGATTAGACTATACAAATTGTGTGTGATGTCATCATTTTTCGCGCTCGCGATGTACATGTAAGTGTACACGTGTGTGTAATGAGTGCGTATGTGTGTATAATCTGGAGCGAAACCTTCATTAAATGTTAGATCGATCGATTCAACTGCGTAGCCCTACCCCAATACGCGCGTGCAGCTCCTTTGTGGCGAACACGGTCTTAGGTCGTCAGAAGGCTAACAAGGCTAAGCCCGATGTACGGCGACGCGTGCCGTGCAACACATAGTGCCTCTTTAACGCGCGAGAGAGAGGCTTGAACAACAATTTTTTTTTGAATTATTTATCTGGCAGTATAATTGGTGTATAAAATTTTGGTTTCCTCTTTTTTTTGTCTTTCCTTCTCTCATTTCTTTACACGCCTTTGCGCTCTCCTGCTCGATTCGCGGCAGATCCAATAAATTTAGATACAATATCACAATTAGCAGCTCTGTTCCACGCGAGACTTACCAATCTTGTTTGTCCGCGTCCGTTTAGCATTGAACATCGGTCAGACCGGGAATCGATTCCACTGGTCTTCCCTTTGTACGTTAGATTCGGTCGCTTGTTCCTCAGGGATCGGCCGGACGGCGTCCCTGAGGATCGATCTAACGTCTTTTAGTTCCATCATTACCGAGAGCGCATTAACGTTCGCACTCTTGGCGGAAGAAGGAAGATCTATTGCAATGACCTAAGAGACGGTTCGGGAATCAGCACTTCGAAGGACATGCATGCTCGTTCCGAGTGCGAGTGCGTATCTCATTCGTACCGAACCAAAAGGTTCTCTTTGTCAGACGAGTTGGGAGCGAGAGAATGCAACAGTCTGAGGTGTCGCTTCGCTCCGCACGCCAATTATTTGCTATCTATTAATCGAAAAGTCCCTCGTTACGGCTAAGGGACCCGGTCGGAGTTTGCCAAGTGCAAAACACGAACGGGCGGAAATCGTTCAGATAAATCTTACGTCGTTAACTTCCTCTATGAGCACTAAAAAGATGTTATATCATGCACGAATATCGGCCCTATAGAGCTACCCGCCAATCGTAATAGTGGATGTTTCTCTTCGAAACTCGTGCATGCCCGTCTCGACGACGGGAAACAGAGAGAAGAGGAAGAGATGCTGCTTTTACGAGCTTTGCATTTTACTTGTTGTCGCGAGAGGTTTCGATGTACCCCGTGCTGGAATTAATTCGTAGGGTAATACTTTTCGCTACGACCGACGATAGTTGGCGGTCTCGCGTCCTGTGCTTCGTATGCGGGAGCACTGGTTTTCTCGACGTCGCGTCTTCGACGATGATTGGCATTTGGCAGTTGGTGTTAACGTTCAACGTAGCATTGGCAAACTCTGGGGTCGACTTGACAAGGGTTTCCGCCCACGGACGTACGAACGGGGCGGACGCTTGGCCTATTCGCTGCAGAAACGGGTGCAGGCCTTCTTCCACCTGCACTGAGTGCACCACTGGTCGCGTGAATCCATACCGTAGATCTTGCGACACTTCTTAACATCGCTGCGAGTTCGCCGCGGGGAGGACGGCTTGCCCGTGGACGCTGTCATGTTCTGTTGATGACACGCCTGCAATGGCCGTGGGGACAGTTTGATGTGTTTATTCGGTGTACCCTGAAACGCACAAGGGGACAATTTTAGTCGGACCGTATTTCGCAGCCGACCGGTAGCCAGCTTTACAGCCTGAACCTTCGCGACTACCTACCGGCGATTGCGAGATCGTAAACGCGTTGCTCGGTTCCCTGACACCGGCCATTACGTTCTCGATGTAGTTAGTCGCGGCAGGAGTCGCCTCGAGACGAAGCTGCTTCTGATATTCCGGATCCTCGTGCGGCGGTCTCGCCATGTCCCGGTGAGACATCGTGGGAGGTGAGCTCATGTGATCCACAGCAACTTCCTGATAATAGAACTCCTCCTCGTGAACGGACATGTCGTCCTCGCTGTCGCATCCCTTGGACTTCTTTGGACTGCAAAACAAAAGCGGCCTCAGTTTCCTTTCAGTCTTCGCTTTTCTATCCTCTGCATCGCGCGACGAAAGTTCTTTTCTTTCTCTCACGGTAAAGTGTTTTTTAATTCATTACTTGCTAAGATATTCGGTCTTTCACCTCAGACTCGTGCTCTTCGAATCAGTTGCTTCTCTATCGTTTTTCACTTCGGTTTATACATGTACTAATTTATGTATTAATATATTTACTCTGTTTATGTTATTTACTTTTTCACTGCTTGTGTATTTCTATCCACGTATAATTTGTAGATTTATAATATTGTATAAAAAGTGCGAGTTGTGACAATACGTGTGAGTGCACGTGTATCTTTACATACATTTGAATAAACATATGTACAGTATTATTGTTTCTCAGCATCAAGCATACTAACATTTATTTTTATCAATGGCATCTATATTTTTATTATTAATATCATTCTTTTCCTCAAAATTTTTGTCTTAAAGATTTTACTTTATGCATACAAATAATCCTAATCTATAACCCTGGTATCATAAAGGTTCAATTTAAAAACTCGTGTCACTGCTGATCTGCCTATGCTGACGTAAAAAAAAACTTTCTATTATATCCTTGCTCTTTTACGTGCAGTATGTTATGTACGATAAAATCATCATTGTTGTTGCATTTTATTGATTCATTCGTGGACGAGGAAAATTGTCGACGGAGGAGGAAGCAACCGTCGCGAGAAGAGAGGAGAACCGTGGAAATTACTGACGTCTCTCGTGTTATGCAAACGCGTGGACTTTGTGCAGATAGATACGATCGTTTTCGTCATCAACAGCCCCCGATACAAAAATGGCGCGTTGCGACGCAAGGTAATGACTTTATAAGCCGCCTCTTTCTCTCGAAAGAGATGCACGCTCGAGAGTGCGGATTAGTGGCGACGTCACAACGGCACCGATTGTCAGCGCTCTGGTTCTCGAGAAAATATGTGACGTCAGCTCGATTTCGCGCGCGTGTCCCGGCCTGCTAACGCGTCTTAGGCTGATGGCAGAGAACGATCCGCAAACGCTTAAGTCTGCTTTAGCCGTAGACGTAAGACAAGGGGGAGAAAAACTTAAGTCGTGTACAACAGACTTTCACGGCTTAAGCTTTTCTCTGCCTTGCCTTACGTCTACGACTAAGACAGACTTGAGGGTACTATTACGTTTGTCGTACGACAAACTTTTCAGGCGTCTTGATAGGCTGCGGGATAGAAAAGTCCTGGAGTGTCGTCTAGAAATTTTCTACCTAGCCAGTCAACAAAATAAAAACTTTGTCGCACGACAAATGTAACACTGCGCCAAGGCAGGACAGAAAAGTTCTTGAGTATTTAGAAATTTTCTATCTCGTGGCCATCAACGCACTTGAAAAAGTTGTACGACAAATGTAACAGTAGGAAGATCGACGTAACCGTTTACGATTCTGTCGTAAGACTCGAGTCGGTGCCGGCAGTCAACGCACAAAGAATAGTCGCCTTGGGATGCGCGAATGCGACATACGTCTACGACAAGTCTTAAGCCCGTATCAGACTACGGATTGGGATTGGGATTAGATTGAAATTTAACCAATCACAGTAAAGTTTACTAATCTCAAGTTCAGTAACTTTTACTCCGATTGGTCAAATTTCAATCTAATCCCAATCCCAATCCGTAGTGATACGGGCTTTACGACAATCTTTCCGCTCAGGCGCTTACGCGCGAGGCACGCGGCACGTATTGCATCTTCGGGGGTACAAACTTACCCCAGATGTGACTGGCGCACATGTTCCTCAATAAGCGCGACGGTCGCTTTGATTTCCAGGCAGCCCGGCCAAGTGCACTTGAACACCACTGCCGCGTTCGCCTGAAAACAAGAAAAATGACAGCCGGTTAATGATCATCGACACGAGCGGTAATGAGCGCGACGACGGGGCTCCGATTGGAGCTCGACCGGTCCTCGCGAGAACTTGGCGAAAGGGAAAGGGGTAACGGGGCGAATGCGATTCATCTCGGCAGACATTCCGTCCTGCATACATCGTTCACGTGGTGCACCGATCGACAATACCGCGCGATATCCGCAGTTCGCGCGCGGACTGTTGACGCTGGGGCGACACGGGACTGTTTCAACCGTACCGAGCCGAACGGGCAACTTTTCCAATTGGAATTACCCGCCGTCTCTGAAATGCCACCCGTCACGTTCTTCGGCGATTCATACTAGAAACAATTATTTCCTTTGTTTCGTGTTTATTAAAGTCGCGAAACTTTAGCGCCCCTCGTCAACGCGGCCCGCTTATTAAAACAAACACTCCCGTTCATCTCAATTTACAACGTCAATATGCCGTGGAGTTAATTACAAACACCTCCGTGCCATCCCCCGTATTTATTTACCCCCCTCCGCGCCTCAATTCCCATTGAGAACGGAGGCATTCGTCCCGGCGAGGGGAATGACTCGTCGATCGATGTCGAAACGTTACGTCGAGGCGATCGGCAAATCATTTCTCGCCGGGTTGTCTCTCGCGCGTGATCGCAGGCGAGACGTCGCGTCGCTGCTCCGTTAAGAGTCCCGAACGTCTTAAGACGGCCCTGCGTCGGAGTCACGCCAAGCCGAGAGAGCCGCCGGAGAGGAAAATCGATGCCGCGCGGCGCGGCGGCCGCGCCGCGCGCACGTTTCTTTGTTTACATCGGCCGGCCGGCAGCGGAGGCGCCGCGCTGCGCCGCGCCGCGCCGCGCCGCGCCGGTCACGGCGGTACGATCACGTGGTATTGATCGCGAGGCGAGAGCGCGAGGAACACAAGCCCACGCGGTCCGCGATGATCGCGTGTTCGAGCGCGAAGGACGGCCACGCAAACGCGGAACCGGCGTCTCTCGCTGTTTCGCGCGGCTGCGGCGTATCCTCGCCTGCGTGTAATCGCCCTCTGCTCGGCTGCCGATTACCCGGAGGGAACGACGATCGGCCCCCCGCTCGTGGACGCGGAGCACATTTCCAAACGGGGCGGCGCGCGCGAGCTTTTAATCATTCGATCGCATTCTCGGCAAATCAAGCGCCGACGGTAAATCGAAACACTGCTGCTCCGGAGCGGACATTAAATTGGACGTCGTCGGGTCTCGCGACGTTTTATTTAGGGAGACGCGTCTAGCGATGCGCGGTGAAAATCGATCTCTCGGCGCTTGCCGTGTATATGTATACGTCGTCGACTCGCGGAACTCGCGGATTCGGGGATGCCGATGCCAGAGCCCGACGAGTGTGTCCGGTCGTGGCTAATCGCCCGTTAACGGTCCCGCGATCGCCATCCCGGCGAGCGTCCCGCACGCGACGCCAACGTTTTTTCCAACGTAACGGCCCGTACCGAGCGAGAGAGAGGACAATGACGAGCTCGTTAACGCGCCGCGGCGGAGGACGGGCCCCTTCGAGGCATTCCGGATTAATAAGTCGTCGGACTACGGCGAAAATAATTCCTTTAAGTACGCATTCGCGCGATAGCACGTCACCGGGCCGTTCGGTCTAGCTAATGAGCGCATGAATATTTACGAGTGACTTTAACGACTGCACTTAAGGCACGATCTCGGAAACCGCGCCGCGCCGCGCCGCAGTCGATCGCTTCCCTCAATTTTGCGCGGCTCGGCTTACTACGCGCCATTAACGCTCGCCTCTCTCGATTCTCACGCGGTATACCGGATGGCGCGCGACGGGATGACAGCGCGACGCGAGGGAAGAAGAGGGAGAGACAGAGAGAGAGAGGGACAGCGCGATGGGCCGATAAGCGGGCGTATCGACTGAAAGACGCGCGGCGCGATAAGCGAGATCGGTGGCAGTTCTACGGTGGCGAGAGGCTGCCGTTCGCGACGAGCTGCTAAGGGCCTCTCGTTGGTGCCAGTGACATCAGCTCCGAAACGGTACACCGGGGAGATACACCGGTGCGCCGCGCGCGGGTATACCGGGTGGCGGCGAAAGGCCGGCGGCCGGGAGGCCGCGACGCGCGTATCGATGCGCCATCCCTCTCTCTCTCTCTCTCTCTGTCGGAGACGCGGTCCGACAGGCGAGGGGACGCGTGCTATGCCGTTTGGAAAGACGCGGTTTCGACCATTTCGCGGATCCCCCCCCCCCCCCCTCCCGTCGTGGTGGGACGGTACGTGACATCATCTCTGAAACGGTAAACACACGATACGCCGGGTACACGCCGGAACGGCGTACGCCGCGGCTCAGCCATTGCCGAGGTCACAGACCTTCTATGCCGCTCGGCAGGCAACGCTCTCCCTTTGCCTTGCCTTGCCTTGCCTTGCCTTGCCCGTGCCTCTCGGCGTTGGTTTCGCGTGCTCCGGAGAACTTCGCAGCAGTCCTTCTCCCTACTGCCCTCCCCCCACCCCCCCCCCGCCCTCCCCCGCGACCTTTAGGATACGACGCGGTAATACCGATGGCATTAGACTAGAGGGCACCACGCGTCCCGGTGAGCATCCTCGCGTGCGCGATAGCGACCACCGATCGACGCGGATCTTGCTCTCTCGGGTACCCCGTCCGCGGAAGACAATGTACATACAAAGCGCGCGAGGTAGCGCGTACAACATACGCCGGTCAGCGTTCGCGACCGTCCAAGAAATTGTTGCCGAGAGCCACATTATTTATTAACGTGCGGCCGCCGCCGCCGCCGCCGCGATTTATCACTTTCACGCGCGCGTCTAATTGTTCTATATACAGGGTGTTCGATAATGAAATGATAACGGTGCTCGAGACGCTTCCCGGCAGCGAGGGATTTAATTTGAAAAAGACCAGCACGCCTTCGCGTCGAGATCGCACACAGGCAAACTCGCGCCCGCTATCGAGCCGTGCGACGCGTCGTGTCGCGTCGCGCACGCATTGTGCGTGACGCGTAATGGAGATAGCGCGCTATCGCGAAATTCGATCGGGGGGGCGGCAAGGGGAGGGAGGTTAGGTCGCCTCGAAAAACGTCACGCACGCAAAGTACGCCAGTGACGTACAGCGAGAGGCAAAGCGGGCGGCGTGGTCCTTTTCTCCGCGGCGTAGTAGATTTCGCGAGGCCATTTCCCGCGCGCGCGCTCCGAGAGCGCGCGGGGATGAGTAAGCCAAGGCTCGCGCGGGGTTGCCGCGGCGCGGCGCGGCGCGGCGCGGAGCGGCGCGGCGTTTCGTTCGTGGGCGCATCGCGTGCGATACGACGTTGCCGGGCGATAGAGATAGCCGCGGCTCGTTGGGGATGCACACGCATCGCCTTGCCGGTCGGAGCGCGCGCACCGGCCGGGCATCTACCCCTACCAGCGCGCCGAGTACCGCGCGTCTCTTCCCCTGCGCTCTCCCACTACTTCTGTGCACTGCGCAACGGCACGCGCGCGCGCGTGCTCGCTCGTTCGCTCGCTCGCGAATTTCGCTTACGTGTGTATACGTGCGCGAGCGCGCGTCTCCGTGCGAGAAAATACGAGCGCTGCACAAAAATTACGCACGTGTTACTCTGGCGGGGAGAGAGAGAGAGAGAGAGCGAGGGAGGGGGGGCAGGAGAGAGAGAGAGAGAGAGAGAGAGAGA
>NW_011967171.1:510504-511905 GCF_000949405.1 Vollenhovia emeryi
AGAGAGAGAGCGAGAGGGGGGGGGAGGAGAGAGAGAGAGAGAGAGAGAGAGAGAAGCGTCCCCGCGTCGTCGTTTCACGAGTCTTTGATAAGCGACGCGTGAAAAATCGTTGTTAAATCGTTTCGAAAACAGAGACGCGGCCAATAAAACGGACTAACGTGATTCGCCCCGCAGGAATGCGCTGGAGAAGTCAACGCCCCGCAAGTTCGTTAGAGTGAATGGATCTCGAGTCGCTCGTGCGTGCGCGTTCTTTCGCGCGAGAGAACCCGGCCCGCGGTCCCATTTTCGCGTTCGTTCGATCCGTATTGGCGATCAATCAGCGATTCGCGCACTCGCGTGCGCGCGCGCGCGCGCAAAGGATTCCCGGCCGTGCCAGCCAAGGCCGTTTCACTTGCGCGCGGGCTCGGTACCCCCGTGTCGAGCGCGTCGCTACTCGTGAGCGGAGCGAACGTTACGCGTACGCGGCACCGAGCGCGGGCGCAAAAATCGATTCCAAACTACACGCCGCGACAGCCCGCTTTCCACGCGGCCTCCCGCTTTCTCCGCGCGCTCCACAGTCGACTCGCGTCGACCGCCGCCGGCAATCGCGCAAACGTTGCGCGCGGCAGGGCTATATTTTCCTACGTCACTACCTTTCCCACGACCAACGACATTTTCACGCGCAAAAGCCGCTTGCTTCTGCTGAATCGCGGCGGATGCGTCCCGCCGACCCGGACATTACCAATCCGGTCGTTTGACGCAGAGACCGTCGGCTACCCGAGGTACTGCTACTCGAACCAAGAGAAAAATACTCCTATCTGTATTATCTTCCCGCCCGGCGCAACTTGGAATGTAAATAGCGCGCCAGTCTGGAGCGCTCGCATCCTTATTTGTACAGAAATACTTTTACATCTAATGTAAACTCGCCGTCGCATTGTCCGTAAATAACGATACTCCCCGTGTACCGTTCCGTGTACACATCCTGACGTCACTGGCTGCCGATTCTCAATCCCCATTTTGGGACCACGCCGCCGTTCCACGCGGCGATAGGTTTCACGGACATAGGGATATATCGCGCGGCGCACGAGAGAGGAAGGAAAGAGAGAGAAAGAGAAATAGCGAGCACACGAATAAGGAAGAGAGCAACAAGGGAAACAGAGAGAGAGAGAGAGAGAGAGAGAGAGAGAGAGAGAGAGGAGGGAGGGGAGGAGAGAGAGAGAGAGAGAGAGAGAGAGAGGGGTCCAAGGCACCGGAGAGAAGGGGGGAGTCCGGGTGAAGCGCGTGAAACCAAAGCAACACGGAGATCTGGGGGTTGGCGCGTACGATGCGCGTAGGGCCGTGGGGGGTGGTGAGGGTCGGACGTTGACCCTTCGAAGACACCGATGCGCCTCACGCACGAAGTGGACGGGGTATACGGGGTGG
>NW_011967171.1:512152-515318 GCF_000949405.1 Vollenhovia emeryi
AGAGAGAGAGAGAGAGAGAGAGAGAGGAGTCCAAGTCACCGGAGAGAAGTGGGGAGTCCGGGTAACGCCCGGGAAACCAAAACAAACCGGACTTCTGTGTGTTGGCGCGTACGATGCGCGTCGATCCGTGGCGTGTGGTGAGGGTCGGACGTTGACCCTTCGAACACACCGATGCGCCTCACGCACGAAGTGTACGGGGTATACGGGGTGGCGGGAGAAAAATCTACGGGTTTGTTGTGGGACTTTCGCGTCGCAGCGGCGGCGGCGGTGGCGGCGGCCGCGGGCGGGGACGAGATGTGGTAATAAGGGGCAGAAAATTTCAGAATATGGCCGCGTAGACGCGGGCAAACGATAAGGAGGAATCCGGTCGAGAGAAAGAAGGAGAGAGAGAGAGGGAATTGACCGCGGCGAGAGATGCGAGAGAGCCACGTGTGACGCAGCAGGTACGCGACAAAGGCTACGTCGTTGTGTACTACGTACGTCGCGCGTCGTCGACGGGTGGCACCGTTCGCGAACTCAGAGAGAGAGAGAGAGAGAGAGGGGGGGAGGGAAGGAGCATGACGCATCGTTACGTCGCGATCAACTGTAACCGGGTACAGAGCGCGCGAGCGGAATCGTCTCCGGCGGCCGCCGGAGATGCTTTGTTCCGAGGGTACGAGCGCGCCGAGCGCTCGGGGACGCTCGCGGCGAACTTATCGAGACGCGAGCGAACGCGCGAGAGGACACGCGACGCGAACGGCGACGGGGCTGCACGCCGAAAGAGGAGTTTCGGCAATCGGTAGCGATCCGTGACAAACGAGGCAAGGGCGAACAAAAGCTCCGACCCTTCTTCTTCCTTTTTTTTTTCATTTTCCCGGCGAACGACCGGCGGCCGTAAAATGGCGAGCCGGAAAAAGCACGCTCAGCTGGGACACGTCGCAGCACGCGATTCGGTGCAATTTACAAGGAAGAGCCGAGGTCGTCGACACGGAGGCGGGAGAGAGACGGGGCATCGTTTCAAATGCCCGCGGAGGGGCATGGACGTGCCGGAGGGGGCGGAGGGGGACGACAGTAGGTACCCCGTGAGTCACGACGGTGCTCCGCTAGGATGTTCGGGGCATCTGATTTGCCGCATTTCGTCGCGTCCGGATGACGAAGTGAAAAAAAAGCTGTTTACCCGACGCCTATCGTTAGTCAGCCTGTATTATCTGTCGTTCTTTTTTTTTTTTTTTTTGGTAAGAATTTCAGCCGAGAGATCTACCTACACTTATCTGCCTCGTCGAGATAAATGGTCACCATAAACGTCGAACGCGGGATATTTCGGACACGGGCGTGCTTAAAGAGTCGTAACAATTTAAGAACGATCGTAATCCCGCTGCCGTTACACGGGTTAACTGCTAATTCAGCGAGAAAAACATTGAGCCTCGTGCGATTTCAAGTTTCCTCCCGAGAGAGCGAACGCATCTCTCTCTCTCTCTCTCTCTCTCTCTTTTCGTTTAATTTCACGAGCCCAAGAGCGAGCGGCGGGGGGAAGGGGGAGATTAGCGCTTGTATTTTTCATTCATTGAACGTGCGATTAAATCGGCGTCGCGTCCGCAGTTTCCGCCTCTTATCGATATTTGCACTCCGCCAGCGCGTGCTCGAGTGCCTCTTTATCTTTTCTCTTTCCCCAAAGTACAATGGCGTCCGGTAGGCCTTTCGGCGCACAAGCGGGCGGCGACGTAGGCCGTGCGCGATGTTGCAACCATCGAGCGACGAATACCAACATTGTTGCTGCGCTCAGGCCGCACAAAGGAGGCAGTCTCCGTATTAAGCTCGAATTCGCGAGCGCGTTTGTTTGTACTCGCTCTCTTGGAGAATACACTCCAACGTCTCGCCGCCGTTCCCTCCCCCTCCCCCCCCCCCGCCCTTAATTAACCGCATAACTTTCTCCGGTCCCGTGGTCCCCCGTCACGGGTTATCCGAACGACATTTCCAGACACGTACGAAAGTTTCGAACGCTCGGCTCTTGCGGCCGGCCATTGTGCGCTGGACTTTATGAAGGTCAGCGTCGTCGCTGAGAAGGCTGCTAAGCGATGGTCGCCCGACGCTCACGAGCAAGAAAATCGCACTTGCACGCGCGCGAGCGAGAGGAGCAAGAGAAGCGAGGAGCGAGGAAGAGCGAGCGAGAGAGAGAAAGAGAGAGAGAGAGAAATAGCGAGATGGAAGAGGACGGCGCGAACGAACTGTTGAAGCGGCGGCGCGGGAGGAACGGTTGCGCCTGCGCAGACACGTTGTTTACGTCGCCGGTTCGCGGCGTGGACGCCGCCGCGCCGCTGCGGCCCCGCTCGCGTCTTGTTGAAATGGTGGAGGACACCCGTTCGGCGAGCCCACGGCCGACATATATACGTATACGTAGAGCCGATGGGAGAAAATGTGAGGTGACGCCGAATGAGGACGATGCACTCGTTGCGAGGCCCGCGAACCCGAGCCACCTTGAATTTTCCTAGACCGTACCGATTGATCGGGGAGAAAAAAAAAAGATGCTATCACGTAACATATCGCGCATCCTTTTTTGCCGTAGCCCCCGTCGTTTCGAGCGCTACGTGGATATAACACGCGGAGTTGTTACTTGTCGTTGCACTCGTATCTTTGGTATTTCACACTCGTGTTAATTCGATCGAATTACAAAAATATACTATTAATGAAACTCTAATGCAAAAACACAAATACGAAGTAATAAAGGAGCGAGAGCCAAGACAGGATGTTAGTGTCGGAATAATTTTAAGTTTAAGTCTATTGCGAGAAATAATAGCCTCAGCCAGAGCCCATAAAAAATATAGGGTACTTAGTATCGCTTACCAAAATTCAAATCGTTCTCACTTAAAGAGTAATTGACATTTTTGTCTGTATTTAGCCACAAATGAAAAAGAAAACATTTGTGTTTCGAGTACAATAGGTTAGAACGGTTAAAATGTACAAAATTTTAATCCACATTGAACGAGAACGAAACCGGCAAAATCGGGGGTTTGGAAAAATGGCACCTATTATAATATCGCCTACCAAAATTCAAATCGTTCTCACGTAAAGGGTAAATGACCTTTTTGTCTGTATTTAGCCTCAAATGACAGAGGAAACATTGGTGTTTCGTGTACAATAGGTTAGAACGGTTAAAATCTACAAAATTTTAATCCACATTGAACGAGAA
>NW_011967171.1:515934-519210 GCF_000949405.1 Vollenhovia emeryi
GGTTTGAAAAAATGGCACCTAGTATCGCCTACCGTATAAATTTTTATAAAATAATTGTTTATCAATTTATATGAGTTTGCGAAGCTACAGATATTTATTATTTCACATCATATAAACGTTTGTAGGTGTCCAAACAATTTTTTTTAATTTCTGATTATGTTTAAAAAGTATTTTTATTATATACAATATAACACACTATTTCGAAATATTTATACATCGAGTCAATTCGTACTCTTTTTTTTTATTCTTAAAAATGCATGCACATAATGTCGCCTAGGCGCACATTATTGCGGACACCTCCGTAATAATATAGTGGGCGGTATTGAGTGCATCCTAATCTAGACACTAAAAGCATCGTAATAAAAACAGACATGTTGAAAATCAGTTAAAAATAGTGATGCATATCACTAATTATGTATTCCTAGTAAATATTTATGCATTAAAAGAACGTTTGAGCTTACATTCTCACTATGGGACGTCAAACTTGCACTGTCCGCTAAATTTTTCAGCATTCAAAATTTGTTTCAATGCGTCTCCTGAGTCATACGTTATTTCTATAACGTTGTAACTACACGGAAAGAACAATGTAGCTGCTGTAGCTAAAACTTAGCAAAATAGGGAAACAGCTAATATCTTTAGTTGTGATAGCTCAATATTTTGCTACGACAGCAAACTGTTTGCTGTCGCACCTAATACAATAGGCACAGTAGCAAAATATTGAGCTATCACAACTAAAATATTAGCTGTCCCTATTTTGCTAAGTTTTAGCTACAGCAGCTACATTGTTTTTTCCGTGTACAATGTGTCTTCTTACACCTGTGTAGCTACTAATTATACGTATTGCCAATTGAAATCAGCACTTTGTTCACGAGATATCACGAGTGACGATATTACGTTCTGGGCGATATCAGGTGCCTTTACTCTATATTCCGCGTTCTTATATTTCATATTATCGGTGTACCCGGTTAAAAAATAAAAAGGAGCCTCTACCAACGCTCTCTGGCCGAAACGTCTCGTGAAGTATCTGCGAGTGTCTCAGAAAATCGCGAATTCAGCGAAAACGCGGTGAAAGGTAGAAAGCCGTGAGAGAGTAAGACGGTGTTAAATGTGACAATCGTGAAAACGATAAGCGTGAGTCGACGTCGCTCGTCGCGCTCGAGCTGAGTAAAATTCACACGAGGTTTCCGCCCCCCTCCCCCTCCCCCGGAACGTATCATTAACTGCATCTTGCGCGACTCGTGGGTAAATAGCAATTAAAATCGCACGGAGCCGTGTTCCGGCCGATGCGCATTAAACGGCTACCAGGGAGCCACACGAGCTCCCAAATCGTATTATCTTCATGTCGCATTTGCTCGCAAGCGCGCGATTTAATTTGGCACGCGGAGAACGAGAGGGGACGTACGCGCGAGGAAAGAGGGAAATCCCGTGACACGGGCGGAGACTTTCACGGGACACGTAAAATCCGATATCCACCGCGGCCGCACGCGGTTTAATTTTGTCCTGCATCTTCCCCCCCCCCCAAGGCCGCGGTATCGTCGTTTATGCACACACGGTATTCAATAGCGGCGCGGGCCTCATTAAGCAATAAACACGGGCCCTCCCCGGCCTCCCGTCGAACTCTCCGCCCGCCTGTCGCGAGAGAGAAGTTACAGCCGAAAACCGGTAGTACCGTTCGGGTACTACCGGGTACGGCTGAAAATACGATTTAAGGTACCCGGCGAGAGTCGCCGCCATTAATTTTTAATTGCGCGATGAAACGGCTCGCCGATACGCGTTACACCGTCGTTTCCGGCCGCGGAAACATGCACCGAACCATTTCACGACGCACTACATCGGGTATCAAACGCAGGAAAGTAAAACGTTAAAAAAAATAAAAACAAAATGTCCTTTCGCGCAGACACGCGCGGATCTCGATCATTAAAAATAATAATCGCGACGCGGACGCCGTGCGTTCCAGCATTGATATTACGAAAATATCGCTTACGGATTAACATTCGTCCTACGTAAAACAAAACACTCTTCCGCATAGGTGTGCGTGCGTCGCGATTATTAAAAATAATAATCGCGAACGCCGGCTGTGCGCGTTCTGTGTGCCGGCATTGATATTACGAGAATGTCGACGCTTTACGGATTAACTATTCGTTCTCCCGTAATCGTACTAGCGTGCATTGCGCTTATAATGCGCGCCAAACTAATAAGGGACCGAAGCCGTTACCGTTCACTGATTTCGGTCGGCGCGGCTCGATAAAGCTGCTTTTTTTTTTTTAAGACATTCGTATGTGCGTAGAGAGAGAGAGAGAGAGAGAGAGAGAGAGAGATGTTTATTCGAGCCCGCTTATCAGCGACGAGGCGACAAAACGCGAGTGCGTGATGTTTCCAAACTCGACTCGGATATTCTGATTCGACGCGTCGCCCGCGTATCGGGCAAGGAGGGTTCAATAACCGACTCAAGGTCACGCGAGAGACTAATTTTATTGCGTAAAATGAGAACCGGTGCGCGATAGCCGGCGAACTTTCGGTTATCCGCTCGGTTATCGCTCGCTCGCGCGGTAAAAATTAGCGCAGGTCCGGTTGCACCGGCGTTGTTAGCTGACTGCGGTCAATTACATTTTCGTTCCCTGTCTCGCATTAAATGGTAGAAATGCAATTCGGACGGTGCTTTGTATCTCGGCGCGACGAAAAATTCACCGAAAGACGTCGGACGACTTTGATTTCACTTTAATTCGCTGTTATACGCGGTGACGATTTTTTTTTTAAATGAGAGATTCGCCGTCCGTTAAAAAGCAATATCGGAATGATGAATCACGCGGACGTATTTAACGTATAGATAATTTTATTGACGCAACTAGATCCGCGAGATTGATATTCGAGGGCCGGCGAAAAATCGTTATTTTGCAATTGTCGCGCGGCACTGAAGTTTCGCGCGAGAGACAGCTGAAATTTCGGCTTTTCGGCGAGACCAAAAAATTTCAGCATTTGCGAAAATAAGGGGCGGTTGATTTTGTACGCGTCAATTCGCGTGCTTATATACTTAATGGAGTGTTAACGTGTTTATGTCTACGTGCCACGATACTACGTCACAATCACGAGAATGCGTGCGTATTTACATCACACAATATAGTTGAATATTTTAGAGATGCTGCGCTTGTTCCGCGCAAATTCTCGAGCCCCGCAGTTAGATGTAATCGCATTTTTATTGCAATAGCATGATAAAGCGGCAGACACAGCTCTCACTCTCTCTCTCTCTCTCTCTCTCTCTCTCTCTCTCTCTCTCTC
>NW_011967171.1:519591-523306 GCF_000949405.1 Vollenhovia emeryi
TCTCTCTCTCTCTCTCTCTCTCTCTCTCTCTCTCTCTCTCTCTCTCTCTCTCTCTCTCTCTCTCTCTCTCTCTCTCTCTCTGCATCTCCTGAACTTTATTACAAAAATATCCACAGGCGTAAAAAGTCTTTGTTTATCCTACGGCACGCTAACCCCATTATCCAGTACGCTAAACACAATAAGAACACTCCCACGAAACGTGTCGCAATTGTAATTACAGGCATCGTTTCGAGCATCGCCGTTTGTGCAATCTTCCTTGCGGACGCAAAGTTCTTGCGTCAAATCGATTGCAGCGAGGAACGCGAGGGATTCATACGTGTTCGAATTTCGATCGGGTTTCGCGTCGATCGACATAGCGATCCTATCGATACCGCAAAAACGTACCGCGAGTCATTCCGCGGTTCTTCCTTCGCGTAATCTCGTTCGCGACGGTCATCTTCGCAATCATCATTCATCCTCGTACCACGCGCTCTCGCTCCTTCTTTCCCCTCGTCCTTCCTTCCTCAGCAGATGGATATCTGTCCCGAATTGGGACACAGTACCATTCCGTAATATTCGAGACTCGCGCGCGTGTCCGGTTAGTGCGAGCAGTCGCGAGACGGCGGTGCACCCGTATCTGGAATCTCTTCTTTTTCTTCCTTCATGGACTTCTGATTACTAAGGTCGCTGCGTCACGATTTGAACTTGATTTCGAAGTCGGATAAGGCCGGGGGCTTACGTATTTGACCGTTAGTTCGTCAAATCGGCGGCGCGGTACGGCGGAGACGGCAAAGTCAAGGTCGTTACTTTCACGAATCTTCGTACCGACGAGAGTGGGCACCGGACGAGTCCCAGTTGGCCAATCGGCAGTGCCAGCCGGTCGAACAAAACGACGGGGCACGACCATACCCTAGGACAGGATTATTTGCTTCGTAGATCGATCGCGAATTATCGGATTCCCCTTTTTCTCTTTCTTTCGGGCCGTGCATTCTCCTCTCACTGTCGTAAACTTTGGTATCATAAATCTCTTAAATTATTGAGATACGCCGCTGACAAAACTAAACGTTTATCTGTGCAGATTTGCGCAGTCAAGTTTTTAAAAGACATTCTTTTAAAAGATATCTGGCATTTTATCTGCCTCGTAAATAAAATTAAATAATTACAACGTCAATCTTATTTAATAGACGAATGTACACTGATTCCTTTTTTATTATTCTGATTCTCCGGATAAATAATTATTCGAACTTAATAATTAATTGTTTCAAAGAGAAAATTGTTTGAAAAGTCGACCAGACTAGCAAAAAAGTGATCTTTATTTAAGTCACAACGTTTCGATTTCTTTATCGGGTCCTAAAACTGGGTTTTATTCGAGATCCAGTAACGTACGGTTGCTGCTCGGAAATTTTAGAAATTGACATCGCTGTATGACATTACGAATTTGCTGCCACTGACTCATGAACTCATTCTCTTTCGGTATAATTTAATTTTTTCAGTCACCATTAGATTGTACCTGAAAAGGAGCCAATAAAAAGGTCGAAACGCTGTGACTTAAGTAAAGATAACTTTTTTGCCAGTCTGGTCGACTTTTCAAAAAATTTTCCCTTTCTTTAATTACCACTGGCGACAATAAGCTTCACTCAATTTTGTTAATTAATTGTTTCCTGTATTCATCAAACAATCGTTTTTGTTCCTCTGTAATACTTTTTAATTACTTTCACGGATCTTGTCGTCTATTTTGCCAGCTCACCAACCGCTCCTTTCGTTTCCGCTTTCCCGATTTTTGTATACTTCCGCAAAATTGCATTATTATTTGTTACAGTTTTTAGACACGGTCGTGCTATTCGCATCTGCGTTCCGACACGCCGGATTATAAATCGCTTTGTGATTTTCAGCGTAACGTAACTTTCGCAGGATTGAACTTCTCTCTCTCTCTTTCTCATCTTTCTCTCTTATTCTTTTGCCCATAATCGGTGAACGTGAACAACTTGAGAAATTGGCATCTAAATCGGAGCAAATAAGGAAACTTTACACTATATCAAAGTTAAAGGATGCCAAAAATGCAGGAACTGCAAAATTATTGGAATGTACACTCATATTGACTGTGGGAGACTCGGCCTACACAATAGCTCTGTCCAATATCGCTTCCATAGGCAGAGATAAATATGGCATATTTCCGTTGAGAGGTAAAATGTTAAATGTACGAGAGGCTACTCGTAAGCCGATCTTGGAGAACGCCGAAATTAACAATTTCATAAAAATCCTTGGTCTCGAATATAAAAAGAATGATGAATCTTTAGATGTGAAATTGTTGCGCTACGAAAAATTGATGATCATGACTGATAGAGACCAGGATAGTTCACGTATCGAAAGTCTATTGATCAATTTTATCCACTATAACTGGCTGTCGTTGTTAAAATTTACTTCATTGAAGAATTTATTACACCTATCGCGAAAGCTAGTCAAGTGTTGTCTCTCTTTTCTCTGCCGGAATTCGAGATGTAGAAGACGGAAACGGAAAACTTTCGCACGTGTAAGATCAAACACCACAATGTTCAGGTACTTTTCTCGTGGGCAGCAACAACATCGATCTACTGCAGCCTATTGGACATTTTAGCAAAAAATTTGTTGGTAGAAAGAACGTTGCCAGTCCGAAATTTCCATAGTATTAGATAGGGACGCCACTTACTAATTTTTCGGCGAGAAAAAGGACGGGCTAGACCAGGATTCGAACCTAGGACCTTCCGCTGCCGGGCGAATGCTCTTCCAACTGAACTATCCAGGCTCACGCTCCAAGTCTTTCTCGCTTGCCTACTTCATTTTACTGAATAAAGTAGGAATAGTATACTCTAGTAAATAAACACATTCCCCACCCTGCCTGAACGACAGGTTGTCCTCGGAGTGGGCGAATGCGAAACGAGCACGGGCCTCCATATAATAAATAGGGGTGTATCTTCGGGGAGGTAGGCACTAAGACGCGCCACTTAATAATCTTCGGGCGAGGAAAATAACAGGCTAGGACTAGACCAGGATTCGAACCTGGGATCTTCCGCTGCCGGGCGAATGCTCTTCCAACTGAGCTATCCAGGCCCAAACCCGAAACCAGTCTCGCTCGCCTACTTTATTTTACTGAATAAGGTAGGAATAATATGCTAGCAGCTCGACTCCAGAGCGCTGCAACCACAGACTTGTATACAGGGTGTTCCTGGAGGAAAGGTCAATATTCTGGGAGGTAACAGTATCGGCCACTTTAAGCAAAAATGTTCATATGAATATATGTGTCCCGTTTCCCACTGTTTCCGAGATAGAGCTACTTGAATGTCTCGTGTATTTACTTTTTTTTTCCTGTGCACTTCACTCTTCATCCAACCTCATAAACGTCCGCGGGAATTTACTCTTATACGTCTGTTGACTGTTGTGCTGATAACAGTGTAGAAATGTTCAAAATGCCTCGCATATTCGCAAATGTCGAATATGCAGATATGCTGTATGTTTACGGTCTCTGTGATGGTACACTGATAGAAAAATATGTAGTATTTGAAACTATAATTGCATAGTAAAATAATTATAGTCAGGAATATCATTTTTATAGTAATTATTACTATAATATTAGTAACAGCAGCCATATAGACACAGTGACGCCAACCATTTAAAAAATTTACTATAAACTATAAGCTTTTAACTATTATTCTGTTAAAATATCCAGGTAATGAATAGTAAATTAGTTAATTATTTGGTA
>NW_011967171.1:523406-525005 GCF_000949405.1 Vollenhovia emeryi
GTAGGTGTGTTAATCTAAATAATTACCAATTATTTTTATGTAGTAAATTTATGTCATAGCAATAATGAGTGTAAATTTGTGTTCACTCTGCTGTATTTTGCCAGTTTAATAAAACTATAAAAATATGTTTGCAGCCAAAATCCACTTTAAAATATAGTGAGATTATAGTTATTCTAACCATCTTTTTCTATCAATGTAGTGCTACTGCTGCTGCCGAAGAATACCATCGACGCTCTCGTCGCTTGCGATCTGTAAACAATGTGTCACCTGAACAATAAATATTAGAAATAGTACGTAGTATTTCTGTCTTGTCAGTAATTTTGCAGGTGTACATTCAAGTAGCTCTATCTCGGAAACAGTGGGGAATGGGACATATATTCATATGAACATTTTTGCTTAAAATAACCGATACTATCACCTCCCAGAATATTGACCTTTCCTCCTGGAACACCCTGTACACTGCTAGACTGCTACCTTCGAGCTGAAAAGTGAGGCGAGGGTTCCGCCATGTCTTGTTAGGTAAACGAAATAACATGTGCATCGGTGTGTACTGACAGTACTTTATTCGCCTAACAAGACATGACGGAATTCTTGCCTCACTTTTCAGCTCGAAGGTAGCAGTCTAGTAGTGCATAGAAGTCTGCGGCTGCAGAGCTCTCGCTCGCGGCGGCGCGGCGAATCAGCTGGGCACGCACGAGCGGAGTGCGAGCGAGCGCGCCCGCTTGAGCGTGACAACGCGATTGATTCGCCGGCACTGTCAACGGCCTTGCCACGCCGTAGACACACCGGTTCTCCTCGGCTTACCCAAGTTGAGCAACCAAGTGGGCGAGGCCCGTGTTAGGACCAGTTTACAGTTACGTACTTTGCGCGCGCGCGCGCGCGCGAGCGCGCGCGTAGGAACGACGTATTCGCAATTCTTTTATCATCGTGCGCGATCGGCGACGACGTGTCGAAGGCACGAGAAACGGAGCGAGTACAAAACACGATTCTCACGGACATTCCGTCGCTCGCTCGCGTCAAATCCAGTTGTGCGCTTGAGGTCTCTTTCCTCCCCTCCCTATATCCGGTTAGGAGTACGGTCAATGCGTCTCGCTGCCCTCAAAAAATTTCAGAGGCCTTCCAGGTCTCCCGGATATCTCGCGATCGTGCGAAACTTGACGGCCTTATCTTATTTATTGCGCTATTGCAGCTCTGACCATCCCGGCCTGTTCCCCGCTTGTCGATAAATTTGGTAAAAATGACAATTACGCTCGTCGAGCGGTTAATAAATTTCACCAATTGCGCCGCGGGCGATTCGTGTAATTTCTGGTAGAACCGCGCGAGTGACGTTGCGTATTGTCGGTCGTACTTTCCATCGATCATATCGCGCGAATCCGCTGGTTTCACTGGCGGACGCGAGGGGAATCGCGAGGAGATGGATGACTTTCCGACCCGAGATCGATCCGGGAGAAAGTTACTCGCGGTCTACGCCGATGTCGAAACGGTTTATGTAAAACCGAGAGCCGGTTGACGGGCTTAGCCCGGGGATTTGTCGCGATTCCGTATCTCGGCTCGGGGGCGGGCGGAGGGCGGTGAGCGGGCGAACGGCGCGCAGCGAGA
>NW_011967171.1:525109-574613 GCF_000949405.1 Vollenhovia emeryi
GCTCGGGGAGGGAGGGAGGGGGGGGGGGGAGGGAAGAAAGAAAGAAAACGGAGGAGAATCGGGCTCTGTGCTGAAACAGACAGTCGTCATCGTCGTCGCACGTACGGTTTATTCGCTGGAAAACGACGATAATCGGCCGGCAATTCTGCGATAACGTTGCTATCCGTTTATCGTGGGGCACTAAACGGTCAATAAGTGTTTGTCTCGCCGCCGTATGCGGGAATGTGTCATCCGATCGCCGAAGATCCCGTACGTCGGCTCGCGACACCGCCGATCGCTCGACGACCGGTTCTACCGGAGCCCTTAAACGCTTTTAATTGCTCGAGATACTTTCGCAGCTGGAGGTCAAGGTAGAACACGCGGGGACGATCGATATGGCGCTCGCGCGGGCGCAGAGCCTCTCGATACACGCTGAATAGAAACAATATACATTTTTTTTTCTCTTCAGATCGAACGACGACAGGGAAGCCCCCCCCCCCCCCTCGTTCGTATCGGCCGCGGGACTTCCTTGCGGAAACGCCGCTTTGTCCTTATCATTCGAAACGATTGCCGAAAGCGGCGAGCCGAGATTGCGCTCGCGATAAAATTCGCGTCACCTTGAATTTAAAATACATGTCGCGCTACGATAGATCTGGCTGTCACGAGCGTTCTATTATTAGAACGGGACATCGCGCTGAATCGACGGGAGTCATCGAGTTACGAAATCCGTCGTCGAGGTCCATGGGGTGAGCGGTGATAATAGATCCCAGACTTCTATATAGAGGGAAGTCCCCTATTACGAGATAGGCTCCTAACAAGAGGTGGCGGGGTTTCCACTACATCAATAGGCATCGTCTGTTGGTTCCGCCATAATTTTATCGCTCCTGGAGTAAAATCTGCTTTTTAATTTAAAAAAATTCACCGTTAGATTGCGTAATAGTTGCGAAAAGAGATTTGTTAGTGAATTTGGATGTTGGAAATCGGCTATCTCCTATTAATCGGGGACTTTCCTCTACGACTAGACTGCTACCTTCGAGCTGAGAAGGTAAATAAAATGGTACGTGTACGTCGGTGTGCTTGCGGGGTGAACATGACCTTATTCTAACAATTGTAACATGTAACTTACTTAAAAAAAAACTTATTTCGCATCCCGCTTCCCAATTGCTTTTGCAATTTTTGACGCGGCACAAATTTCAGTATATTTATTTTTCTGAACACATCAGGATGTTAAGCTAAATATACGGGACGAGGGCCGAGATCAAAGGACCTTACGATCTCATTGGACACCCCGTGGACACACCGATGCACACGTACTACTTAATTTACCTAACAAGACATAGCGGAACTGCCTCACTTTTCAGCTCGAAGGTGGCAGTCTAGTAATATATAGAAGTCTGTGTAAAGGCCTGCGTCCACGATGCTAGAACTAGGTCCAGGTTCTAGTTTCGAGGAATGTGTAGTCAATCAACTTGCAGCTGTTCCATAAAAGCTGCAAGTTGATTGGCTACACATTTCTCGAAACTAGACCTTGGACCAACATCATGGACACGGGCCTTAAAAGATGTTCATTCCCCGGACTTTTGCCATATGGTTCGAGAGTCGAAAAGGGACGCGCGCTCGAAGATGCATCGCGAGGATCGCTTCAGGACGCCAATCGATCGGAAATTAGAAAAGTGTGAAAGGCACCTTGGTCACGATTGTACAATCTCCACGTGACGAACTCATCTCGGAGCGTTTTTCATTAAGCCGGCGGTCATTAAAGCAGAGACGAGTTCTCCGAGAGGACACGTCGAGCACACGGCCTCGTCGCGTTACGATCGTGCTTCGATAAGGAGGAAGGCTGATTCTCTCTCCCTCTCCTCCGCGATGCCGGACGGCGACGATGTACTTTTATCGGCGATTCGGCGTGCGTAAAAAAAGGCAGTCAGGACCTAGGACAACGAGCGGCCCGGCGCGGCACGGCACGGCACGGCACAGCACGCCGAGCGGCACGGTATCTCATCCCCACCGGCGCGGCGGTTGCCAGCTGAAATTCGCGAGCGCACGTCCTTGACTCTCCTCCCGGCCGAAAAGTTCTAACAACGCGAGAGCGAGAGAGAACGAGCGCCCAGGTCTAACATTGACTGCAATAAAGAGCTCAACGCTCCAGACGTGACGTCACGCTGTGAAGAAAGCTAAAATAATTGAGCGTCCTAGTGTCAATGTTATTGCGACGGTTAGTGACCGGCATAAAGAAGCTTTTCATTCTTTTCTCGCGCGTTAAATCGCTGCGATTGATTAATATAATCTCGCTAGTACGATTTTTGGCACCGCATATTTGGATACTGAGAGATGCGGATAAACTCTGAAATATTCGGTAAAATTTTGGTACTATTTTGACACTTTTAAGGATAATGTACACCTACTTAGCTGATCTATACACCTACATAGACCAGCAATAACATACTTTGATGACATTATACTTTTTTACTCCTCCCTTGAACCTTTGATTCTAAAAATTTACTTTAGCTCCTATTTAAAAGGACCTACTTTAATGCTAAATTGGCAAAAGTAGAAATTTCCGACACTATCGGTTTTTAAGTGGGAGCTCTTTTACTGTCTTAGGTTCCTACTATATAATAGAATTAAAGGTTCAACATAGGGCCAAAATTTCGACTCGGGTATAGTATTGTAGAATTTATTATTACCGTTTCGTCGGGATTATTGTAACCATCGTACTCTCTAAAGGTCAATTGGTGGCTTACCACCGAAAACAGTGAATAGTCACTAATTCACAGTTACTAGAACGCCACTGGAAGTCTCAGTGGTACACTCAATAGCTCCAGCAGACTAGCGCGACAACGCGACGCGCGATAATCCAATGAGCGCACGGGCTTTATAGGAAAACTCTACGCTTTCCCACCTGCACGCTCATTGGACAATCGCGCGTCGCGTTGTCGCGCTGATCTGGCCTGTGCCGTAAGGCTGTAAGGCCTGTGTCCACGATGTTAGAACTCGGAGCCAGTTCTACACAAGCCTTTACAACTGCGAATCAGTGAGTATTCACTGTTTTCAGTGGTAAACCACTAATATTGTCTTTTAGAGAGTACGTCCTGTAACGTACCTTACAGAAATGTAACAACTGGGAACGAAACAAGCACTGAACAACTAGAGTTCGGTAATTGAATGATTAGAAATTATTGGATGTACAGTAATTTTCTAGTAGTCATTTCGCTTACATTGTTAAAAGGGGTTTTACGGACAACTCTTATTAAATTACACATTGTACAATTCTCTCGGTGGCAATCTCTTTTGTCCATCTTGCCGAGGGTACCTGAGCCGTGACGTCGCAAGATGCATAAAAAAAAAACCCCGATACGACGTCATTAAAGCGTATCGCGTGACGAACAGAAGACCTCGAATGGCTTCGGACTGCTACTCGTGACGTCACGGCCGTCGCGCCGAGAACTTTATTATCAGCCAGACGCCCGTCAATCCCGCTTGTCGAAACTCTTGGTGGTGCACGACGGCGCGACGAGACCTACGTCGACAGCGAGTGCGGAACGTCCGTCGCGTCGGACGGAGAGAATGACAATTCTCCGTTCTACCTACCTACCTACCTACCCACCTACCTACCTACCTACCTACCTAATGTGCCGTCCCTCCCGATGACCTCCGTGAACTATTTATACGTGTCCCGCGCTCGATACGCGCGGTAACCGGCACGGCCGGTAACGGCATCCCGGACGGACGGTCGATCGTATTTTCGCCGGCGTTATACGCGACACGACGGGCACCGCGCGCGTCGCCGTAGGAATCCGAGCCGCGCGCGGAATCCCCAAGTTTCGCGTACGCGAGCGGCCGCAACCGGGGAATTATCTCGTCGTTCTCGGGCGAGAGCTCCCGACGTGTCGCGCCGCAATTGCACTCCCTCTCGCGCGAGAGCTGTCCGCTGCGATAAGACCGAATTCCCGAATTTCCGGAACCGCTCGTCCGTCACGCGGGATTAGACTCCTCGCGGGCGGACTTTCGTTTCTCCCCTCGGGGGGTCCTGTCGCGCGCCGGGAATTCCGATCAACACCCGGAATCGACGAGGAAGACGATATCCAATAAAAAATAAAGGTGTATCTCCGTTCTCTACGATTGAACGGCAGGTCGATACGCATTTCGAAATTAGTACAAAGGGAAACGAGGATATGCCACTTGAAATTGTTTGGCCGAGTGGAGGATACACAGGGCGTAACGACGATCAATATTCGCGGCTAATGGATTGCGTAATATAGGGCCTGCCGAATTGATTAAGTGAGGACGTGTCCGTATTGAAAAGTGGACTGTCCTTTCCCAGTCCCGTTTCTCATTGCTAGGCTCTCCTACCTGCTGGTCGCAGGGAAGGGACCGCCGCTCTCTAGTTATCCAACGACTGCCACGTCAAACGACAAGGTCGTCGAAACGGTAATCATTAAGGACTCTTAAAACCGTGCATAAAGCCGACGCCGGCCTTCCGAAGAACAATAACGTGGTACGCGACACGTCGCTTCCGCAATATACTTTTCTTTTTTTTATTTCCGTCCGTGGCCTTGGGCGGAGATGTCGCGATGTTATTTCTGGTCGAAAATCTCTAGCGGGATTGCGGAACGTGCCAAATCCAATGCCAGGAGTAACTTAAAACCCAAATGTATCGATAAGAATGCCGGGACGCGGCGCGATCTCGCCTCATGCCGCTCGAGCGTGCGAACAATCGAAAATTCGAAGCGCGCCTAACAATGCGTTACGAGAACGCACGGAAAGCTTGTTCCTATCCATCGCGGCCCCAAAAAAAAACGAGTTCGATTCGTTCAACGTTGCGCAAAGAGGATAACCGACTTTGACTCACGTCGCAAATCACGACGAGTGAAAAAGAACAGTCCGATAGATTCATTGAGCTCTCGATACGAGCAGCTGGAGGCAGGATCGCGGTAATTTATCATGTTTCGAGAAGACAATCAATTACGCGTTATATTGGCGAGAATTAATAGCGACGCGGACAAAGAAAAGAAAAGACGCCGGCGAGCGTTTCCTATATGCGCAACGTCGATGTCACGGCCGCTGACTTATGTCATGCGATGCCTGCGCGCCATCATGCGAACGGAATCATTCCGTTTGACATTTTGTTGTAAAAACGCTCGCAGCTGATAGCGACGGAGCTCCCGGCGGCAGGTCCGACCGAGGCGATAAATCCTCCTTAATAACACGCGGAATCCCGGCGCGTTGTTATTACGTTTATGACTTTCCGAGAAGAGACGTCAGCTACGGAAATTGCGAGTTTCGAATTTCGCGTCACGAGGGGACGCGGGATCGGAAATTCGCGTAATGTACTGTGAGAGAGAAAGAGAGGGAGGGGGGGAGGGGGAGACACTCTTAATTTTTATCAGGAAATATCCTATACGCGCCGAGATATGATCAGAAATGACATAATCAGAAATCATATTGCCAGGCAATGGCCCTGACTCCGCACGCGCGGCAGATAATATCTGCAATCTGTGCAACACGAGCGGTATAGCGTGCACTACGGAAGACGTGTGTTTCCAACTCGGCACGTGGATATGCCGAAAATCAATTTCGCCTTTCTCTCTACGGCCCTCTAAAAATGCTACTTAGCGGCCGTTAGCGGCGGCTCCGAATCGTACGTCGGCGGAATTTTTATTGTCACCGCGAAATTGTCGTCGGCGCCGTTAAGGGTCAGAGCACAAAGCGACGTGACAGCTCACTACAAAGACGTAAACGTAGATTAGCGCACAAGCCTCGGCGTATGTCGTACTTACCTTTAATTATATCGTTATACATTTACGCTTGTGCGCTATCTACGTTTACGCTTGCGTCTTTGCCGTAAACTATTTTAAATTGTTCCGCGCTCTGACCTCTTCTACACCGGCAAAATTACCCTCGCGAAATACGCGATCGCCTGGGAGCGGAAAGAATAAAAATTCAATTGTCGCGGTGGCGGAGAAGCACTAATTGCGTTTAAGCTTATTCCACAATGGCCGCGAAACGCAAGACGGTGAGCCGCAACGCGGGAAATCGACCAATCACAGGCAAACGTGAGAAGAACGATCTGATCGAACGATCGGCCGTCATTGGCCGATTTCTCGCGTTTCTTGCGGCTTAAGCGCGTCTTGCGTCTCGCGTCCATTGCGGAACAAGCTTTAACGCGCCCGTGCGGTTTCTACGGCGAGCGGCCGAGCGAGAGAGAGCGCGCGGAAGCGATACGGGAGGGTACGATTACGTCGCTCGAGTAAGGCCGGAGATCCCTCCCGAGCCGGCCGCGGTTGTTGCCGGGCGCGCGGAAATATGTATGGCGAGCGTTACGGCTAACGTCGGGTTTACGCAACGCGTATTACGTAAGGCGGACGAACGTGTCGGAATACGACCCGGCGGCCCGGAACTCGCGGGAGCGCGGCACGCACGCAAATGCCGGCGACGCGTTTCGATGCGCGGACGCTCTTTCAAGTTCAAATCGTATGCGTCAGAGCGGTCTTCCACACCCCGCGACCGCGCGTTTGCACGATCCGCCGGGAGATAACGCGCGAACGTTATATGCGGATGATTTACGCTATGGAATCTAGCGAATATCGCGAGAGGAAATCGAGCCAGGGAAGAAAACGTCGAAACGATATGAACGGTAATACGAGGCGACAAAAGTTGCAAAATTGCTTTTGGATCGTGCAAACGCGACTCGAGATGAGAGCGAGAATTCGCTTTTTTTTCTTTCTTTCTGAATGAACGTGTTTTCATATAAGTACCTAAAGTTTTTTTATATCGTTTTATATATTATATATCTTTTTATGAATGACGCTCGCGGTCGAGACAGAAAGCCCTTTCTCAGCTGTGCCGACAGCGAACGAAAAAATAATCTAAAAGAGAGTCCCTCCTTGGAGAAACCTGAAAGAGGCGAGAGCAGGCGGGAATCCTCTTTTAAAAGAAAGAGGGGCTTTCCCGAAGATTTTCCTTCTCGTTCTCTCAATTTCGACCTCGACGGAGCACAAGTTGGATCTGCTCGCTCTCCGTCCGGACAACAAAAAATATATTGTCGCTAGAGCCACGGAGCAGTAACAACACTTTTACTGTGTGCGTCTTAAAAGAAACAAAATTACACGCTTGATAAAACGTTTAAACGTCTAGGATTTTCTCCGTCTAACATTCACAGGCGGATCTGCGGACTCGTCGCTCACGTCCAAGTCCCTCGATCAAGCCTGGGATTATACCAGCGAGCGCTACTGCCGCCGAGTCCCCTTCTTTAAATTCCGCAGGGGCTCATTTCGAGCTGAAATAATGGCATCGTCACGGAAAGATACGTCGCGTGTCGTAATAGTGTCGAGCGGCCGGGGAGCCGCCGCCACCGCCGCGTATTGCGAGCGATAATCGGAAAAGTTGGTCGCGGTAATCGCGAGGAGGATCGGCGGCGATCACCAGACGGTATGACGACCGCGCCGAACATCGGAGTCGACGGTCAAGGTCCGTCATTGGGACACTCGTGCGACTCGTGCATCTAGCCGGCAAAACCTTGGTTAGAAACGCGGCAGCACGCGGAACTAGAAATAAATCTTCCGTGCGTTCTCCGCGCGCGCACGCGCGCGCGCTGCACACCACAGTCCGCCACACAAATGTACACGTGCGCGAACGCGAGCGCGCGTGCACACGCACGTCACACATTCGCCCAGCACACGCCCACACACGCACACACGCGCGCGCACACACACACACACAGACACACGTACGGTAGTACACCGATATTATTTCGCGCGCGTGCAGTCAGGGCCACGGTGACCTTAACTACCTTCCTCCGCACCTCTACCTCCCCCTCTCGTTGTTGGCCCCCCGTCCTGCCCCGCGCCGCCCCCGCAGCCGCCGAGCGATGCCGCATTCGAGGGCACCGGGGGGCGCGGGCAGGGGACGGGGCACGTGCCGCTCGTGGTGACGTCACGTGGTGTGCACTGCGACGCGATGCACCAACGGCACCGCCGGGTCCTCGCGTTGCCTGCTCCGAGATAGAGATCCATGTGCAGGCGTACGCCGCGACGGACGGAGGGATATTCCGGCGCGTGCGCGGCATTTTAATAGAATTTGGCCCACGTCGACCGCAATCCGCACTTTTTAAGGGCTCAGCCTGGGTCCGGATACGTACGCACGCGGACGAGCGGGCAATCTCGGGCGATCGCCGGGGTGGCGCGTACGCGTTTCTATAGACCCCGTTCCGCTTCATTTCTCATTCGTTTGCCTTAGCCTGAATTTAGGAGAGAGGCGTCGAGCGGGATACGGTAAAATTGTCGACAACCGTGTCTGCCTTGACCGAGCGGCACCCAAGCTGCGTATTTATAGGTTTTCCCAAAGACATCGTCGCCCCGATGACGGAACCCGAGTCCCGGCGTAGGATCGGAAAGTAAAAAGAAACGTAGTTCCCACGTGGTTCGGAGATCCAGGTCCACGTGCCGCGCAGCGCGCGTGCATGACCTTTCGATGGAGCTTAATCCGTGTCAATTGCAATCTTCGCGTTTATCCGACAAAAATGCGCGCGAATGAGAACCGGCGAGGAATGTCCGCCCCGCGAGTTCCGCCGGGATGGAGTTTGTTTTTTATTTACGTAATTTGTTTTTTATTAACGTACGAATTTCTCGTTTATAAAAGACACGCCCCCCCCCGGTCCTTTTGAGCGCGGCGCGCTCGCTCGTTTTCCCTGAAACCCGCCGTGTCCGTCGGCGATTTTTGCCGAGCGATCGTGATCTCATGCCTGTGACGTTCGATCGAGGCGTTACGGCCGTAGGCACGTGACGGAGACAAAGGAAATCTCCGGCGGCATAAAATGCACTCGATACACTCCCGTCGATACGCTCGACTACGGCACTGCGCACGTGGATGCGCGTATGTGCACGCGTGCGCGCGCGCGTCGCACACGCGGGCGGAGGAGGGCGAGGAGGAAGCGTAGTACTCTGTCGCACTCGTTGCACAATGCGATACTCGCCTGGAACTTCCTGACCGTCCCTCCCTTTGATTCCTTCTCTCTTTTTCTCTTCCCCCCCCCCTCTATCTCTCTCTCTCTCTCCCCCCGCCTGTCGATATCGCCGTTCATGGATGCCGCGATATGGGAACGGTGGCATCATCTCTCTCTCCTATCTCGATCGAGTGACCTTTCTCGCGATGACGAGCGCTAGGCGATGAGAGAATCTAGGGAACGACGCCGACGACCTTGGGTCGCCGTGCTCGTCGAGATATCAGCCAGCCGGTCAATTGGGTCAGGTGCGCCGATACGCGCGAGATCGCAGGTAGGGTGGCCATCTTTCTCCCGGGTGTGACCGGGGACAACGGGGTAGAAGGAAACTGGGACGTTCCCCAGTTTTCGAAAACCGGCCGAAACGTCTGCGCGCACATTTCCGATCTCCCCCGTCGGAAGTGCCCCCGAATATTCTATTCGCTGAACGTACCGATGAAATAAGCATCGGCGCGAAATAAGCGGCGGTGCACCGCTTGGAACTTTGAAATTTTAACAAGGCGACGAGCGCGTCGCGTCTCTGACTCTTTAATCGTGCATCGCGTAGACGCGAGACGAAGCGAGGAAACGCGCGAGAAAAGACAACGGGAGAGAACCGCCCGAGGACGATATTCGGGGGAAAAGAACGCGCCCGTGGAAATCCGGTCGGTCCAGGTTACGCGGATACTCGCGAGTGAAAGTCGAAATCGCGCGTATCGGGCCTCGTGAAATTACACCGGCGGGCCCGATCGTCGTCCAGCGTCCAGCGGATGACGCCGCGTATTTTCGCCTGTGACGACATCATCGACGCCGATTTGAATCGAGATGAATGACTTTAAGCGATCGCCGTCCGCGAGCACCGGTGAAAGTAGGAACCTTCGGTGTAAACTGGGTTACGAATAATATTGATCCGTGAGGAGGTGGAGAGAAGGTGGAGGTGGCTGCGGTGGTGGTAGTGATGGCGATGGCGGTGGTGCCGGTGCCGGTGGCGGTGGCGGCGATAGTGGTAGGTTCGAGCCGCGTTTGCACGCGGAGGCCCGCCGCTTGCTCCGCCGGCGATTCTGCGCTTCTCGGTAACGAGGCAACCCCCGTGAATCGCAACCCGCGTCGATCGCGGACGCTTCCCCTCTCGGAACCGGAGATTTGCCCCGCGCCTCAGATATCGATGGGTCGCGCTACTCTCCCGAGATAATTTGGAGGAAAAAATAACCGCTGCCGCGATGGCCACCCGAGATTACTTATCTCCGCCCGGCGTTACGATTTCAGATAACGTATACGCGGCAGCAACGAGGTATCGCGAATGCAAATTGCATATCCGCCGGATGCTCCCCGCCGCGATGTAGTGCTCTCGATTTTAATGCCAAAAGTGGTCTGCACGCCAAAGGAAAAATGATACGTAAGGGGAACCAATCGGGGAGTCGTTAGGAAGCGGGAGGTATACTTTGCGTTTATTTACGTATTATTGAAATAAAAAGACAAATCGATTTTTACCAACTTACGACAGTTGAAAAACTGTAAAGCCTCGCGTCCACGATCCAAGAACTGTGTCAAAGTTCTGGAGTTCCGAGAAGTGTGCAGCCAATCAACTTGCATCTTTTACGGAAGAGCGAAAGAAATGTGACTGACACCGCGCAAAGTAGCCGCCCGCCTCCATCTGATATTCGCGGGGAAATAATCCGACACTGCTAGGGTTAAAAGGGAGTCGCTCCGGTTGCAATTTCGCACCTGCGAGATCTCCGGCGAGCGAGTGTCCAATTACGCGGAGAACGGAAATCGGGCTTACCTGCTCGCTTTCGAAAGTCGCGCAAGCGCCTGGCTCCGTCTCAATCGGGTCCTGGTTGACTTTCGCTCGAATCTGAAAAAGCCATAAAGCAGAGAGGCAGGTTTTAGCGAGTTCGGCCGGTTAGTTAAGGGGCCGCGCTCATCTTAGCGGCTATTTCGGGAGCGGAACGCCGCCGACCGCCATTCGCCGTCGTCGCGCGGAGAGCCGCGTGTGTTTCCCGTGCAAGCGGCCGAAAGCAGCAAAAGCGCGCGGGCCCACCGCCGCCGCGTACCTAAGATTAGCGCGGGGCGATAATACCTCAAGGTCCGGCTTGTTAGTCGTCTTACGAAATACCAAAAAATCGCCGCGCGCGTGTTTACATCCTTGGCTCGGCCGGCGCGCTTATGTCATCATCATGCGCGCGGGCTTGGCACGCGCGACGTCGACGACGACGACGACGACGACGACGACGACGAGGATGACTCCGGCCGCCTCGGCAGGCGGCCTCTTTCGCCTGCATCTCTGACCGGTCAGGGACGCTGCGCCGTCACTGCCAACGCGCAACAACTGGCGCGGTTCAAATCCACGAGACAATCGAAGCCCCGATGTTCTCTCTCGCATCGATTTCCAGGAACATTTTACATTGCACAACGATGTTGTTTTCAGTTTCATTCGTCTCAAGATCTAAAAGCATTTAGCTCAAATAGGCTACCTCAAACGATACGGCTATTTTGGACAATAGTTGGCAATTTTGTGAATAAACAATATGGAAAAATGCATATTCAATATAATTATGGAATTTAACATTAAGTGAAAGTAATCGCAAAATGTAAAGATAACTTTTTCAATAGAGATGCAACTCAAAATTAAATTCCATTTCAAACTATGGATCTTTAAAGATCGCAGACGTTTACATTAATGCTCTTCAAATAAAACTTTTGAGAATAAACAATATCGGAAAATGCATATTCAAAATAATTACGGAATTTAACAGTAATTGAAATTAATCGCAAAATATAAAAATAACAACTTTTTCAATAGAGATGCAATTTAAAGTTAAATTCCAGCTAGGAATCTTTAAAGATTGCAGACGTTTACATTAATGCTCTTTAAATAAAACTTTTGAGAATAAACAATATCGGAAAATGCATATTCAAAATAATTACGGAATTTAACAGTAATTGAAATTGATCGCGAAATATAAAGATAACTTTGTCAATAGAGATGCAACTCAAAATTAAATTCTACTTTGAGCTAGGGATCTTTAAAGATCGCAGTCGTTTACATCAATGCTCTTTAAATGAAAGCCGGACTTGATCGCAAAGACGTCAAGTTATGCGTGTCGTCCCGTTTTCTTGCTCGCTCGTTCTCTTCTGCAGTACGTTCCATGAAAATCGACGTGTTACGAAACGCGTATCGAAAGCGACTTCGTTTTCACTGGCTCGTCCACTCGAAAAGAGAAAACTAGTTCGCCGTCGTCCCGAAAACAGCGCCCGTTATTCGTCAATGTCGATTAAATCTGTCGAGTTCGTTACATCGATCAGTCCAAAACCTTATTCTTTTATTACGTTTCCATATAAGGTACTCGCCTTGTAAATAACGTCAAACCAGTCTCGAAAATAATGCTACGAACGATATAAAAAGAGTATTTTAAAAAGTCGAGATTCGCATTTGGTACACAGAGAAAAATTTTCATTGTATAAATCGATCAAGTAGTGTTGCCGATGAAAAATTAACCGTCGGTTTTTCTGATTAAGTTTCCCGACAAAATTATGGATATATATTCAATGAAATTTACCCAATAAAAAATTGCAGTTACGGATGAAATTTAATCGGAAAATCGATTATATTCTTCATCGAATATACAATTTAATTGACTATATCCGTTTGATTATCCGATTAGATAGACCAGGATATTTTTGTCACAGAATTTGAAATCTGTAAAATCGTGATGACAATAAACATTGGCGGAAACAGTCTCCGTTACAAATTCTCTATTGCCGTAACGTTCACAATAATACGACAGTCGCGGCAAGTTATATTCGTATGTAAATCTAATCTGCAAATCGTCTTTAAACTCGGGCCGAAATTACAATTGTCGGTTTTCAATCCCGCGCGTAAGAAATACGAGAGAGAACCCCGGGCAACGAGTCAGAGATCTAAGCCAGATCGAGAACGATATACGTACGCGTTCAAACGTGCAAGGCTTACCCTGGTACCCCACGCCCCAAAGACTTACGCAATAGACTTATCATATTTGCGCGCGCGCGCACGCGTTGGCGTTAATTAAGCCACTACGTTCTACTACGCGGACACGAAAAGAATTAATCACAGAGACGCGGCTACTCGAAGGCCATTCGTTTTTTTATCACGGCGAACTTGTATTCCCATCACGGAGGTCGCTTGGGTGTGTGATTTTAACGTAAGCCTCAAGGAAGTCGTACTTTATGTCGCTGATGCGAAGGCGCGAAGAACGAGATTTTTATCATATCTCACCGTTACGGCACGCGCTCGTAGAAAACCAACGAGCAGATCGGCGTGGTGTTAAATAGTCGCGATACGACTCGGATCGACGAAACGTTCGAATAATAAACCGGCGGGTAATTGGATCGCGCGACGAAAGTTCCCCGACGCGGCTCGCGGAAGCGCGAGCGACGTTCGCGACGTCTGGCGAAATTGATTTTCGCAAAAATCATTTGTCTCCGTCTGGAGACCTGGCAAGCTGAATTGGGCGCGCGTTGACGCGAGAGGGTACATTATTCACGAAGATTAAGGTCAATGAAGACTTTCAAAGACGGCGGGCGAGGGCAGCTCGTTGCTAGAAGTAGCGCGAACACGCGACTCTGAAAACTAGTTTCAAAGGTCACGGTTAAAGAGGCGGCGGAAGTCGCTGATGCTTTACGGCGGTCGCAAGGTAAATAAGCTTCTCGTAGCGACGTGCTAATCGGCCGTAAGACGAGGAGATTCCAGAAATCTCCTCGCCCCCGGCGACCGATTAGCGCACTCGGTAAGCGAACTCGTCGGGCGACAATGCGAATTATCGACGTCGTCGCGCCACGTCGAGGGAGGAAGCGAACGAGCGTCAGAAAAGGTTACTCACCTTCTTACGCGGGTGCTGCTCCTCGATATAGTCGGGCACTATTCCCTCGTCCAACGTGGTCGAGCCTGGGGTGCTGCTCGACGACGAGCCGGACGCGTTGTAGGGGTAGTGCGGCTGATTGTGCGAGGGATGCGAGGTCGCCGGGCACGGGGAACTTCTCGTCGGTATGCCCTCCTCGCTGAGGGGTGGGCTGGGAGTGCCGCTTCGCCAGGAAGCCCCGCTGCTGCTGCTGCTGTTTGACATACCGCCGACTCCCGGTGAGCCGGCGATTATGCCGCCGCCTCCGCCTCCACTTCTCCCCCAGGAACCTGATCGCAGATCGAATGCTCACCGCCAAGTTCATCTCGGTCCGTCCGATTATCGCGGAAGCTCGCGGTGAATATGCTTCGATACTCTCTTTCTCTCTCGTTCGCACGAGAGATTAACGCGGTACGAACAAATGATGGACAATTATTTATCGATTCGCAGTTATACGTAAAGCACTGAATAATTCATATATATGTACAATTATAACTGTTTCCAGTGACAATGCGCTGATTGATTTTTAAAGAGTTGCTTTTATCACTTTTTAAAACCTGATTGCTCGCGAAACAAACAGTTCGACGTGTAAGGAATTTTGGTTACAAGCAAGAAGAGCTACGTATAACGATTCTCAAAGATTACAATTGAAGAGAGGAATTTATTCTACGTCTGCTTTCAACAGCTTACGCCGTACTTTGCGCGAATGTCATAAAAAAAAAAGGAGCGCCGTACCGTAAGCGTGTTGGCAGTGAAGTGGCGGGGGGTTGTGAGGACTGTGAGGTGAGCACGAGAGCGACATAAGGACCAGGGCGGCAGCGCATTCGTCCATGCAATCACCGCGTTCGTTGGTGCGACAACCCTCACGTCCGCAGACCACCCTCTCACCCCAACCGCTGTACGTCCGTTCGGAATCATTGTTCGAGCTTGGCCGTCGTTTCCTGGATCTGAAATATACATTACCACATGCTATAGTCCCGCTACGTTATAGCGTACACGCGCGTACATCTGCACGCCGCACGTCGCTCAAATTAAACTCACTATTACCCTACTTCAAACACGATCCATTTTCGCGACGGCGAATTAAAGAGTTTCCTCGATTTTATCTCGATTAACCGAGGGGGGGGGGAGGAGGAGGGGAAGGGAGGATATTCCGGCCCTCTTCCGCGAAACACGTGTGTTCTGAAAACGGATAGCCGCCTCTCGATTCTCGATAATCGCTTTTTCAGTGGAAGCAATTAATTTTAGGCATTCCCGCGGTTCCACGAAGAGAGACGGCGCGCGTCCGCAACGTCGATCACGGGCCGGAGACGGCAACGCCTTTAAACGGCAGATCTTACGACAGAGTACACTGTGGCAAAACGGGCCCAAAGTAATTTCCTTAAGAGCCCTCGTCGAATAACAGCGCGGAAGGATAATCGACGCCGGAGTTACGCGCGGCGTTTCTGGAATTACGTTTTTCCTGAAACCGCAGAAAATGATACGTTCGCCGTCTCGCCGTTTCACTTCGGAGCCCCGGAGCGAGATCGCCGTTGTCGTACGGTACGGTAATACCCGGTGGCAGAGAACCTATAAGCCGATATAGTCACTTTTCCGGGAAAGACTATAGATTTCCGCGTAAGTACTACACGTGGAGTATGTACCGTTTGTATATAGACGCCCGCACGGGTCGCCGTCGTTTCCTCTACGATTACAAGTGCTTTCTCCGACCGGGCGAAGTGACCAGGTGAGATGTGTGCCCGGCGTAAATCAACGAGAGATACAAAGCGCACAATGCGTCACGATCTGTCCCGGGACTAGAGATGTTTATCGGCATTCGATGTTATCGATTATTCGATGCTTTTTTTTCAACCTCGATACGAAAATCGAATTAAAAACCCACGCTATGCGGTATCGAGCGTATGCTTTTCAACAACTTGGGTAAAAATGAGTATTTTTGTAAACCGCTCGGTAAGTTTAATTATGCAGAGAAACTTGCATATTTGCACAGACATAAGGAAATCGTCCAATCGTGAAGCGGTTAGAGATGCGTTTATGCGATTGGCTGTGTTTGACGTCCCTGTTTATCTCGTTGCGACCTATAAACGTGCCACTCGTCTGCACCTATCTACGCTAAAAGAGAACCTCGCGGCATTGGTACTGCGAAAACGAATAGACCTATTGGCTGATTTGCTACAACTTTCTACTTGATGTGCATATCAAATGATCTTCTCTATACTTTTCATTATAAAAAAAGGTAAAGAAACCATAACGAAGGTTTTTTTATAGTTTGTATTAAAAAAAAATGTCGCTTACTCGACATTTTATTCGACATATCGACTATTCATTCGGCGTTAGCTGCGATACTTTCTAAGTTGGCGATAGTTTTTCTCGATTTCGACGTGTCTATCCGGGACTAAAGAAATTCATCAGAAGAGATGGGAAGTGAAAACTGCCCTCTCGTTCCAATGACATTTGCGGCTAACGTCGCGCGAGAAAAGATTTGGCGATACTGAAAGATAATACATCCTTTCCTCTCAAGTTATCGCGATACACTGATATAACAATAGATAAAAGGGCCAGCAAGAATAGAAAGGATCGTATCGGTTGTTTAAGTGAACGTTTTTAACGGCAACTTTTTCCGTCCAACTCGACGCAAAGCTTGTAACAAAGTCATCGGGGACGTCGTACAATTAAACTTTTGCTATTTTTCCACAAGAATCGTGCATCTTTCCTCTCGAAGGCGGCGCGTTGCTTTCGAGATGACTGTCGCGCGCTGCCGCTGCTAAAAGCACAGTACATATAACTGGTAGGTCCACTCTCTGTCGGTCCCTTTGATCTTTGCGGTCCCGATCACGTGGTATGCCGCCATGTCTTTGGTTCAAATCCAGCAGCGAATGTGTGTGTACACGGAGCGAATTTTCTCTCAAAATTTATCCCGAAAATTATGTAATTGTAGGACAACGTGGCAAGAGCTTTATGGGAGTTTTTGAAAATTTGACCACACATTTTACCAGTGACACACACATACGCTGCTGGATTTGGACACCAACGACATGGCGGAACACTATGTGATCGGGGCCGCGAAGGGGCCGACGGAGAGTGGACCTACGAGTTACACTGTGCTCGAAGTAGCGGGCCCTCCCGAGGAAGGCGGCGCAGGCCCTCTCGAGTCTACGTTGTACGAAGGACAAAAACGCCAGGGAGGGGGCGCGGAAACGACGACGCGGAGCCAAGGCCGCCGCCGCCGCCGTCGCCGGCTGAGAGCCAGGCGTTCCACTCGCGGAGCGGTACACCGAGAGTCGAAAGTGAAACATAGAACGCCGGCCGGCATAGAGAATGACGCACGTACCAGCCGGTATTTCGAAAGAAACACCTCCCGAGCACACACTTCTGCACAGCTGTCCCGTTTCCCCCGTGTACCAACCGTTATATGTGTCGCGCCACTTAGAACAGGCGAGGAGGCAGGCGAAGGTTACTCCATCAAGCCGATGCAGTAACGGAGAACCGCCTCGGGTCGCCGTCGACAACGGCTTTTGTAAACCGCCTCGGAATCCAAGTCGCTCCTCTTTCTCCTCACCCATCTCGCCGACGGTGCTTTTAATTCAGCGATCGCGCGATAAATAAATCTCGCTAATTAAACGACGCGCCCCCTTTCTCGCTTCCGTCCGCTCGAAATTCCGAGAGAGTTTCTCGCGAGCCTTCGCGCGCCTACCGCATTTTTCATTTCTTCGACTTTCCCGTTTTTTTTTTTTTTTCACGGCCTCCCGGACTCGCGATGTACGTCCGATACACTCGCACGATCGTTGGCCGCTAATTGCGAGATTACGATCGCCTTATGATTGCCGCGGAAGCGGCAAATTCAAGGAGTTTAATTGGAACGGCGCGCGAGAGGGGGAGGAAGAGCCGAGGCGAAGCCGTTTACTTTTCAGGCGGAGCCGTTACCGTTACCCGGTATACGCGAATTACGGCGATACGGATTGAGGGATCGGGCCCGGAGATAATCGACACACGAGGCGGTAATTAAGAAGAACCGGGCGTATACGCTTGTTACGTGAGGGAATCCGCAGGCGCGTGATTCGTCCGGGAGTGCCCGTTGAAAACAAGAAGCAACCGCCGGAAAACGCGTCGTTTACCGCTCTCTCTCGAACGAGCTCCGTCCATTACCGTGCCCGCCGGATCGGATTTTTATCTATCCCCTTAACCCCTCCCCCGTTCCGCTCGCGTCCCGTGCGCATTCGGCACGCTCGACTGCGAGCTACGCTCCGTACGTTTTCTGCGCGATCGCAGTCCAACAGATCCGGTCTCCTTTTCCCCCCCTCCCTCCCCCCGTGTCGCTCGGGGTATGTCAGAAAACGGAGAATTGATAACGGGCGAAATCGAACGGAACTCATCTTCTCGAGACGGCGGCCGGTTTTCAGGAGGAGCGCGCGAGCGCGCGGCGCTGGATACCTCCAGCGGACTGACATTGAAAATTAGCATGTAAAACAGTATGCACGCCTACCAGTCGTTTCGTTACAAATACACCGTCATCGTATTATATAATGCCAATTATTCGCGATACCACGTAATATCAATTATTAAGCAGCAACAACTTCGGAACACAAGCGTAAAAAACACGACTTAATAAATGTACGACGTGAGTGGCTGAGTGCCGTCTGGAAAAAAAAGAAACGCTGCATAGATCTCGCTCGCCGAGATGTGTCCTCGTCTGCAGCCGCGCGCGAGGCGGAAGCCTGTCGGCCGCGGCCGCATTTCGCGCGCCCGGAATTTTATAACAACGAGAAAAGGAGGAAAGTAAATTGGCTCGGTCACGATCCCTTTTACTTGTCATTAAGTGAATTTCGGATTCACGAATCCGTCGAAACGCCCCAAGGTGGGCCGGGCCTTCGCGTGCAAATTGCGTACAAGCGGCGGACAAAAAAATTGGGCCGTGAGAATTGAGGTTTCGGCCGAGAGAACCTTTCCTTTCCTTTCGTTCACTCTGATTGTCGCGTTAACGCAACACCGCGAGTACATACTCGCGTCGCAACTTAACTAAGCAACCGCGAGCACCGTTTCTTACGTTCCGCCGTACGCCGGGTGTACGATGATGGGCATCTCTTGCGGCACTCGTCGTGACAGCTTCCGACGAAAGCTCATTGTTGCTCGACGAGAATGCCGTAACACTAGATCTCGAATCGAATCAGCAGATAAACTCGCGAGATTAGTTCCTTTTTATGTATCTTTATTTTGTATGATTTTTGCATTCGGTGCAAAAGGTTCGTCACGCTGATAGAAACAATGGTTGCAGTTACCACAATCTCACTATAATTTATCTATAATTTTTGTGTATCGTAACATGCACAAAATTTACATAAACAAAAATTATCAATAATTGGAGCACTATTGCAACAGCATATTTCTGAGATCAAATCAAGTAAAAAAAGTCCTGTACTACTTTTCCCTCCGACACAGTGCATACTTAAAATAAAAAAAAATTGAGGATAAAATTTCAGTAAGATCAGAGCAAGTTCGTCGCTACCACCAACCTTGAAATATGTGTTTTTCTCATCTAGAAGGAAATTGTTTATTCCTTTCTTTAGAGAACTTTGCTTCTCCAGTGGTTTCTTTTATTTCATATAGACAACCTGAGACAATGGCATTTTTTATAAGGTTCAACCTAACCTTAACAATAAGAAAACAATAAGAAATAGTTGCAGTATTTACAACATGATAAACAGTACCGGCCAAAATTATGTCACCTTTCAATTTTTTTTAGCACAACTGGATTTAAAGTGAACGAATAAAAAATTCGAAAATCATGATGTATTTTGTTAAATTTCATTAGCTTCCAAGAAGATTGCAGAACGTTGCGCGTACACGGAATAATAAACTCGTTAATTTGAGCATAGGCGAGTTGATCTGACACTTATTGTTTTTCTGTGCAGCCCTGGAAAACGGAGGAGACATTCGTTCCCACGAAAATCCGCCAACACGGTGAATACCGACGTGCGATCTTTGCACAGGTAACGTCTGAGGTGACCATAAAGCCATTAACGGGAACGGCTTCATGGCGCGGTGTATCTATCCGCTGCGCGGCCACGCTATGCGCCGCCGCGCCGATACGTATCGCACCTTCTGACAAGTCAATCGAGCTCGTTGGTGGAAATCGTAAAGTGGTACACACGCCTGCACAGCCGGCGTGTACACGCGGTGCTATTGGCGTCGTGACATAACGTTACGCAACGCGATCAGTTGGAGGACGAGCGCGTGAGCTACGCGTTACACGCAGCGACAGATACATGGGCCGGCCGGTTTATGGATCGTTAAGCGCACGTCCGCCGATTTCTCTCCTCCTTTTTTCCCCCGAACGATTGTCTTGGGCGCAGTCCGTAGATTCGAATCGCGAACCGTTTTCAATCTACCTCCAACAACGCTCGCATAACGTAACGTAGACGGAAAATTGTTAACGGTTCTCCGACAGCGAGCGCGTCCGCGTCAGAGTCGGGCTCGCGTAAAAAAAAAACGTTCCCTACAAAAAAGGGACTTTATTCCGCGTCTAACTCTCGTACGCGGTTTGACGGGCTGAAATTGCAGTTCGAGAAGCAGCTCCACGCTGGTCGCGATTTTTCACGTGGAAAATCGCGCGATAAAGTTTTCCACGCGCATCGGGCGGACGGGCGCGAGCGGGCGGGCGGGCGGACGGACGGATGGACGCGGAGGACAGAGAATGGAGGACGGCGACGGCGCGCCGCGACGTTCGAACGCGCGAACGGATCGATCCCGGAGCGCACGCTTTCGCGCTCGGAAATGCAGCCCGCGGATCCGGGACGTTATATAGGTCGGGAAGCTTGTTGATCCGTATTCGCGGCGCGGCATCCCCGCCGCGGGGTAACTGGGTCGCTGAATGTTTCAGCGCACGCAAAACTGGGTTACCATCCAACGGTCCGATGAAGCTCGCGCACGTGTGCACGCGCGGGTCCCTCGTTCGCGCGGTTAAGTGTCGTTCACATAAGGATTAACGTGGCGCCGTTCGCTCGCGATGCTCGCGCGACGCGGAGCGTTCTGGCTCGCGGCCACCTTGTTTCGTTCCATTCATTCGCGGCAGCGCCCCGCGAGTTTCTCGCGCGGATCAAACTTCGAAATGTAAATAACCGCGTCGCACGAGTAAGCGTCTCTCGCATATCTATTTAAATGCCGCCCGGGGTGCGTTCGCGGAGCGAGCTGTTAACGCTGAAGGTGTCGTCTGAAGCCAACGGCACGCGATATTATTTTTCCTGCTGGGTCGCTTACGAGAGCCAATCAGGACGCAGAGTTTTAGGTCAGGTGACTTGAAGCTAAATCCCTATTGGCTCTCGTAAGCAGTCCAGTTTAACTTTCTTTGACGCCGACGGGTAAACCGCTGGGAACATTGTGGTGTACAGATTTACCGGGCGATACTAGGCAATTTTTGGGCATTAGTCTGAGCATTAGGTCTTCCTGAGGCATTATAAAGATAAAATAAGATAAAGTAGTGCCCGCTAGTCAACGGTTTACCCCTCGTTTGACGCATAATCAGCAACAAGGATAGAATGACGCTTTCAGCGCTAAGTAGCGCTGATAGTGAGCTGCCCCGAGCCCCCCATTAGGTATATATTTTTTCTCTGAACGTATCGATTGTTTAGCAATTCACGTATTAAGATAAAAAATTTTTGAGCTGCCTGTATCTTGCTCGGACCTACGTGGCGTTCTCGTTTGCTTGATTTTTAATACTTGTTATTTGTTCGATACGCGCGCTTTGGTCAAAAGTGAGCCAGAACAATTCAACCTAACGGAATCGTTGTCTCGTATGCGAGCAGCGCGCGTAAAACGCAGCTAAGCTGCGATACCGTGCTCGACGAGATACGAAGCTCCATGTGTACGACCGCCTGAACATCGCCTGCCGCGTTCCCGCGGGCGCACGAAGCGGGACCGCGCGCGGATACGCGACCCGAGGATCCGCGCCCTCCTTAATCCTTGGCGTGCGCGCGAGGTACGGCACCTTAAGCGGCCGGCGACGGATGGCGGCTCTCCTAGAATCGTCGCGCCGGGAGCAAGGCCGGCGGGGGCGCGCGCGCGGCTCCCTCGGGAGTGCGCGGGTACACGCGCACCGGGGGTGATCCAGTTTCCGGCGATATCCGGGTTAGGGAGTCGTGGCAACGGGGGTCACTCGCGTTGGATAGGGGAACGCGGCAACCGGCTGGCCTGTATCGAGCGGCCTGATTTCGCGTCAGGACAACCCGGCCAACCTGATTTCAACTTCGCCGGCCTCACTCGGCGACCCAATTCCCCGCTTTGCGTTACGGGAACGCTCGAAGGACTCGGCCCCGTTGCCGACGTCCTTGTGCTAGAAATCCATTTTCTTCCGTAGGGCACGGCGGGAATCGCGCCGTCCCGCCCGACGCCCTACGCAGGAGCGAACCCGAGACGCGCGGATTTCCGCCGGATCCATCTTTCTCCCAGCCGGAAAAATGCGCGGCGAATCGGCAGGATATCTTTCCCCGGCTTCTTCATTTTCTGCCCCTCCTTCGAACTCGCGTGCGAGGCTAGATGTACTGATTATCATTCACCTTGAAAATAATCAATTTTCCAGAAACTAGTTGATAATAAAGAGCTCAGTGTCGGGCGAGACAATGTAAAAATATAGAGCGGCTGAAGCCTTCGAAGCGGAGCGCGGTCAAAGCGAGGTACCATCGCAGGTATCTGCATAATGCATAAAGGTGGAACGACAGTGGAATTATTCGGTTGTAAAGAAAATTTTCATAAACAGCTTCGACGTCTTAATTACGATTCATACAGTTCGCTCCGTTCCACTCGCGTTGCAATCGTCGCGCGCTCTCTCTCGAAGAATAGGAAGATCTTCGATACCCTTCGCTGCTAATTTGAACGAGATCTACTTGAAGAAGTTTATCATCGAGGTAAACGTACTTGAGAGCAGAGCATCTAGGTGAAAGATACTGTTATTGTAAACGTATTGGAGAGTACTTCCTCGTCCCTAAGTAGACTCACTTAGCGGCAAACAAGAGATCGCTTTATCCGCTCCGGCGGTCCCTCGCAAGAAAAGTTTCCCCGGACAAGGTCCTCGCGTCTTTCACACCACTATGCATGGCAGCGTGCACACGCCGCGCCGCAACGTGTGTTGGTGCACGTGTAACGGTTTCATTGCCCCAGATTTGCCGGCTAGGCTAGACCTAGCAACCTACCCCTTGACCGAGCGGCACGTGGGGGAAAGGACCGAGAGTCGTCCTAGAGAAAATTTCCTTCTTTCTCCTCCCCTCCCTCGGCCCCGCGCTACTCCCTCGCCGTCTCTTTTTCGTCAAGCCGTTTCTCCTTCCTCAACAAGTAGCGAGCGTCGTGACCGCGCAAATGCAAGGCGGCCGCGGCGTAAACGGTGACACGAAGCGGAGGGAACGAGAACGAGCGGGATGAAAACGAAGCGCCGTACCCCTCCTCTCCGTGTACCTGACCCATTTATCCGGTGCGCCGGTAGGTACGTAGCTGTATCGATCGACCTAGATCCGCGGCCCCCCAGTCTGGCACGACCTACAGTTTGTTTGGCCACCTTAGCCGCCCACCGCCGCATATCACCACCGCCTCGACACCCTCGGAGCGTCCCCGTGCAAGACGACGGCGGCAGCGGCGACTTCGCCCCCGTCCGCAAATCTCCTAGCTGCGTGAGAGAAGCGAACGGTGGCATTCGGCAAACCGGAAGCGTGTCGTGCGTCCACCTGTCTCCGGTCGATCCGGGTGACGTCACGGTAGCGATAGCGAAACGGTGAAATATGAATGAGGGTGCGGCGTGGAAACGGCGTGTAACGCCGATAAGACCGGCACTACACCTTGCCGCTTGCACGCCTCCGAATGATCTACAGGCCGTGCGTGTGTACGCGTGCGCGCCTCCGTGTGTGCGCGCGCGCGCGTGTGTCGCGTGCACGTACGTGTACCGGTTCCACCGCGCCGGTAGCCGTCACGCGGTGTTCCCAGCTTCGGGATTTATGGGCCTTTTTCGGCGATAGGGGAACGCCGATAATATACGTCGCGGTTTTACATAAATCGCTCGTATAATCTGCATTTTTCTCTCGCTTCGCGTACGAGGCTGCTACACGATCAAAATGACATCTGTCGCGCGCTGTGTAGGTCAAGATCGCGCGCGCGCTGATGTCGGCGTATTTTGTCGCGCCGGGACCTTGGCGAGTGTGTGTCTAGGTTGCGGACGGCTACGGACAATCCTCCAACGTTTCTATCTTCAGCCTCGCGAACCTCTAGACGCGGTTCGGTTGCCCACGGTGAACGCCGTTGGTCTAGGTCAGGCGCCCGATATGGGAGCGGGGATTCAGCGCGTTTTGGACTGAGCGGCCAGGAAATTTACTATTCGTACGCGCGATGCCTCTCTCGCTTTGCAAAACGCTTCCTCCGTCCGCGTCTCGACACCTTGATGATCATTGTGGGTCATGGAGCAAATAACTTAACTCGACTTAGCACAAGGTACGCAATGTACGAAGCCGTACGTGACTCAGGCATTTCTCGTTTCTCCTTCGGAGCGTTTTCAGACCGTCGTGTGTGTTCGATCGACGGTTTGGTACACTTGACGCAGCAGTCGCCATCAGTTTTTCAGTCCCAACGTCTAATTGATATCCTGCTGTCAGTCCAAAACGGAGTTTAGGAATAACGTCATTGTCCTGTCCTAAGGCCCGGTTTCACCAACGTCGCCTAACTTCAAGCTTAGTTTAATTCGTTCTTTGTCTCGTTCCAGCTGCTACTTCAGAAAGAGACAAACCTGAATTAAACTACGATTAAAGTTAACTGGCGTTTGGTGAAACTGGGTCTAGATAGGGAAATCGATGATTCTTAAAGGTAAACGTAGGAAGTATTGTTTGATCGACAATTTGGTACACTTGACGCAGCAGTCGTCATAATTTTTCAGTCCCGTATCAACGTCTAATTGATATCGCGTCCTGCTGTCAGCCCAAAACGGAGTTTAGGAATAACGTCATTGTCCTGTCCCAAGGCCCGGTTTCACCAACGTCGCCTAACTTCAAGCTTAGTTTAATTCTGTGTCTCGTTCCAACTGTTAATTTAGAAAGAGACAAACCTGAATTAAACTACGATTAAAGTTAACCGGCGTTTGGTGAAACTGGGTCTAGATAGGGAAATCGATGATTCTTAAAGGTAAACGTAGAAAGTATTGTTTGATCGACAGTTTGGTACACTTGACGCAGCAGTCGCCATAATTTTTCAGTCCCGTATCAACGTCTAATTGATATCGCGTCCTGCTGTCAGTCCAAAACGGAGTTTAAGAATAACGTCATTGTCCTGTCCTAAGGCCCGGTTTCACCAACGTCGCCTAACTTCAAGCTTAGTTTAATTCTGTGTCTCGTTTCAACTGTTAATTTAGAAAGAGACAAACCTGAATTAAACTACGATTAAAGTTAACCGGCGTTTGGTGAAACTGGGTCTAGATAGGGAAATCGATGATCCTTAAAGATAAACGTAGAAAGTATTGTTCATGATTATCGCGATGATCGTCGGATCTCTCGAGAGAAGCCCTCGTTTATTCCATTTCTTCATTTCCGCGTTCCCCGATTACTACTCATGGCCGGGATGAGAAGAGGACAAACAGTCTCGTGCGTTCCAGGCGAATTCCGCGGTACCAACGACCGAGATAACGACCACCCAATTCGATCTCTCGCAAGAACCAGCTGGACCAAGCTGATTGGAGTCAATTAACGCGTTAACGCGCCACGAGCGGGTATGTGGAGCGGGACGCGAGAGAACGAAAGTAGGGAATGGCCGAGTTTTGAGTTGAAAGCGGGAGTGGTGGGTTTTGTCCCGGCGGTGGGTGGCTCGTGACCGGGGTGGGTGGCCCGCGGGGGTTGCTAGGTGTCGGGAAGGGGGACCAGCGCTCGTCGTCGCATACGCGGAGCGTGGTAGTGCACCTGACCTATATAGCGCGGCCGCGTAGGGTATTGATCGACCTAATTCCCGACACCGCAAGTCGGGGCCTCCGCCGCCTCGTCGGTGCGCGGAGAACTGCCGTCCGAAAATTACGTAAGCTAACCTACTGACTCACTGCGCCCGTTGACGTGGCACGGGCGGCGATGGGAGTTATATTTTGGATTATCCACACTCCGTATCTATTCGCGGCTCGTTCGCGGCGAGATTCTCCTCCGCGCGTCTCTCCGCGCGCGCGTCCCACACTGATCGCGGATCGCCATCTCGCGTTTTGCTCTTTAATCGGTGCACGAGGGCGAGTAACGTGTGCAAACTGGCCAAAAATGTGTACCGCGGGGGAAACGCGCGAGTCGGATCAGCGGGGCACCCGCGCGAGCGTCGCGATTGTTACGGGACAGCTATTCCTTCCCCCCCCCCCCCACCCCCTGTACGTCGTCAAGCCTGATTGTTCTCGTTACGGGCTAGCGGACTCGAAGCGAAGTAATCGCGAGCGAAAGCCGAAAGAGTGCAAAAATCGCCCGGCACGTCGTCTCGCGCAAAGTGCACGGAATTACGTCACGGGAGGAAAGAGTGCCTGGCTACGTTGCTCAATTTGCCGGCATCAATTATCGCAAACCCGCACGCGCGGGTACTCACGTTGCACCATGTGGCGTGCACGGTTGCGTGTAAAAGGTGGAAAGAATAAACGGTGCCTCGACGACGTAACGGAGAAATACCTTGGCGCGAGTCACTTACGTGAACCGGGTTTTCTAACTCCCTGGGCCGTCGTTTAGAGTCGAGGGGGACTCCGCGGGGAACCAACCCGTTCGCATAAAATGCCGCGATGTGACGCGCGTATTAAAAAGTTAATCCCGTTTTTTTTATTCACGCGCGTCTATTTGCTTGGCGAAAAATATTGGAATGAATCGGAGCCCGCGGTATCGCTGCACACGTCGGCGAGTACTTCAATACCAGACGTGATTTTAATATGTATCGTCCCGGATCGCGGAGAGGCCTCTCTTAAACCGTTACCGTTCGTCCAATCGCCAGATTAATTCTAACGGCGTGTTAAAACCTTGGACGCGATACAAGGTCTCGCTAAACGGTAGCCCGGGTTCGTGCACGCTTTCGTCGCCGATACCATCGCGCTTCGAAAGGCATTCGATTTCTCTTCGACGACCTTTCCTTTCACGTGGGGCAGGTCGTGCCAGGGCCAGGTGTGTGCGCGCTCTACCAAAAAGTACCGGCGGTTTGTCTACCTGCCGACAATTACACATCGCCACGGCCGGATATTGTACGAGTCTCACCTCGCGTATCCTTCGCGAGAGGATGCCCGCCGGATCAAGAGCCCGACTTCGCCCATGCTAAACGAAAAGTCGAGGTGGTGTCGTTAACCTTCGAGTTCGTCGGCCTGTCGGGCTACGACCGTTCTATCCTTTTCAGAGAACCGGCGCGGCGACTGGGAGACGGCAAGAAAATTTCGTCTGAAATGACGAGGCTCGCGGATCACAGACTCCAGACGGCTCGTCACATTAGAGTAGGCGGGACGAGACTCTTGATTGTTTTTCAATCGCGTAATCTGATAAGCGGATCTACGCAACGGCGATTTCGTCCGAGGTTTGAATAAATTCTATTTAAATGTGAACGCAATTCGAGCAGCGGTATAAAACGCGTAGTATTTTCGTAACAGTACAGGACATCGTCACTCATCCATTCAAGGGATGTGAAATTATCACGTACGCCGACTTCGCAATTTGTCCCATACGTATATCTTTTCTACCCCTGGAGAGAAATTCTAATCGTACAATACTTTACGCCGTATTGATTTAAAGTACTTGGAAATAATAAGATTAGAAATTGTGTCAGAGGTAAATTGTGGCGCGTATATACAAATGTATATGCACAGCGCTTAACTGACGTATAGCACAAAGAATTGTACGATTGGAGTAGGACTTTCAAGCAGGAAATTGCAATCACGAAGGCATTGTTGCGTTGCAGGTTTTTTCACTAAAATATCCGCCGGCTATTCCTCACCGCGACGTCCCTGCAGCGAATATTCACTGACATTCAACGGGGGTGAGGCGTAAAGCGTTCTGGGGAGTTGCGTGCATATAAAGGTGAGAGACAGGTGCCCGGCGAGGGTGCATTCACGGTCTAACGATCCGCAAACGGACGCTCCTTCGTTCTTGCTTTATACATCACGCGGATGCTCAGCTTTTTTTTTATCTTCAGCATCGAATACGATCTTCGGGACACATGGCTGTGTATACGTATATAAAAGATTTATATTTTACGTGTGGGAAACGTGTCCAGGCCTGTACCTGTCGACCCGCCAGTATTACGCGACGAACGAAAGAAGCCCCGGCACGGAGACGGAGTATTCTAATAATCTCGCATGTCTTGTCGGCGCGTCGTATCTGGCAATGACCTTCGGTATATGTCAGATTGTTAGAATACCTTTGACATATAAGGCGGTAGAAGGTGTACGAGCCATCCGGCAAACAATTTGCTTGTATTTCAATTCTATTTGCTTCCATTGCATTTCCGTTTCCTTTTCACCTTGTATCGTTGTCGATTGCCTTACTTTACTACAAGATTAATCGGCAACCGGCCGAGCTGTAACGCGAAACTGCATATATGCTGAAAAGACATACTCACGTCGCTTCGGAACAAAGGAGTCTTCGAGAACGCATTGCGATACGAAGGAGCTATCGCCGTAGGTTGAATTCACCAAGATCGCGCTTGTAGGAGTTGCATAGGATCGGAATAAGGGCAGCGGGTCGGTCTAGGGAATTTATCTTACATTATTGCACAAAGATATGGAAAATACTATTTAAATAGAACAAAGGATATATTCGGTCAGTCGGGTCGGACGCGTGAATAATTGATCGATTCCCTTTTGAGAATTTCGCGATACCAATGCTTACGACTCGAGGCGATATCCCTCGAGTTACCCGAGTCGAGATTTTGGCCTTACGTTGAACGTATTCATACTCAAATTCTATTATATAGTAGGGTCTAAGACAGTAAAAGAGGTCGAACTGCAAGTACAAAATTGACTCGTACTTAAAAACCGATAGTGTTGGAAATTTCTACTTTTGCCAATTTAGCATTAAAGTAGGTCCTTTTAAGTAGCAGCTAAAGTAAATTTTATATTACATTATAATGTCATCAAAGTAGGTTATTGCTGGTCTATGTAGGTGTGTAGATCAGCTAAGTGGGTGTAAATTATCCTGAAAAGTGTCAAAATAGTATGAAAATTTCGACTCGGGACACGCGCGCCAAATTGCAAGAATTCGAAACGTAGCGCGAGACGCTCGAATAATTTTCACGGGAAAGGTGCGTGAAATCTGCATAATCAAGTCGAGAGTTGGAGCCGCGTCGCACTGCGAACTGTATTGCGCTTTTAAACGACGTTTAAAAGGACGATACCGCTCGTCTCGGCACCAGTTTATTGTCAATCGGCGGCAGTTACTGCCGACCTTATCGGTCGCCCGAGCACACAAAGGCATTCCAGATAAGCGACAGTAATAGGGAAAGACGGGGAAAACTTACGCCATCACGTGTGGCACGTCGATAGAGTGGGAGGACGCTCGTTTACGATCGCCGGCCATATCGGCCAGCCTGGCGAAATCCGTGTCCTGATCGGCGAGTCGTGCGCTCTTCCGTGATTCGAGCAACCTGATCTCGTCTATGCGTTTGGTTAGGCTCATAGTACCCTGTAACAGAAAAAAAGAAATGACAGGTACATCGATATTCTACCGATTTTCAGCGACTCTCGCGCGCGCGCGCTCTCACGTAATATTCCGATTCGGAAAGTGAGTTTATAGGTTGCGCGTGTTTTTCGAAACCTCGCGAACATTCATGCGATTACGATGCAGTAAGAAAGCAAGTTATATATTACGATACGTATCAAACGTACACGCTTTCCTTTATTTCTCTTTCACGCCCGCGCACGTTACAGTTTGTTAAATGAAATTTTACAGTGGTAACGAGCAAATTACTTTCTACAGAAGCCCCGCGAAAGACATTTCGCACAGCTTTCAATGGGACAAAGAGTTAATTATACAAGCGCGAGGATCGTGATAGGAGACGGTAAGATTTCTAAGTGATTCTCCTGCAACGTGAGAAACCTTGGGTGCGCGACGTACGAAGCTTACGCGCGCAAGACCGCGCTCTACGCACGCGAGCGACCGTGGGGTAAACCGCTCAGGGCATTGTGGTGTACAGGATTCGCGGTGTTGCTAGCCATTAGTGGGTGTTATTTGGCCTTGCCCGGGCGTTAGAGAGGATGAAAAAGACGAAAAAGATAAAGCAATGCCCCCACTGGCCATTACTGTCTAATTTTAATTAGTAGGCATCGATGTACAGTCTTGTTCATCGCTAGGCAATTTTTGGGCATTAGTTATTTGGCCTCGCTGGGGCGTTATAGAAGATCTAAAAAGGTGAAAAGGATCAAACAAGATAAAGCAATGGCCCTACTGGCCGTTACTGTCGAATTTTAATTAGTAGGCATAGATGTACCGTCTTGTTCATTAATGCCTGGATCTCCGTTTTACTAGGATTCACACTTTTATAATCTTTATTCCCGCCTGTACATCGATGAGTTTCAGGTTGTAGTTCACGCAGCTTCTATAGAAGTATGTGGTAGTACACACAGCCTGAAACTCAGTGATTTGTATACATGAGAAAAATTATGATAAGAATGCAGGCCCAGGCATTAATGAATAAGACGGTGCATGATTTTGGTTAACGGCTTACCCCTCCGAGCGACGTAAACACTAAAATCATGTCCATACACCAATGCCTATTAATGCCCGGTGGGTATTGCTTTATCTTATCATATCTTTATCTCTTTAAATTCTTTATAGCGCCCCAGCAAGGCCAAATAACGCCCACTAATGCCCAAAAAATGCCTAGTAATGCCTACACTGACAGAATCTTCTCTTGTTTATCCTGAAAATCATGGGACATCAAGTGGGACGACATGGCATTTCGGAGTTTTTTGAAATTTCACCACACATTTTACTAGTAAAATGTATGGCAAAAACTCTCATGAAGTTGTACAAAATGCCACGTTGTCCCACGATTACATGATTTTCAGGGTAAATGCTGAGAGAAAATTCTCTCCGTGCGGTCACGCCCGAAATCAATGCCCTCGGCGGTTTACTCCTCGCATTTTTCTGTTCGCGCATCCCCGCGCGGCCGTCTCTCATCCGAAAGTCGTTTGTAAGCGCGGTCCGCCTACGAAACGTTCCGGCCGTGTCGTCGAAAGTTCGGGATTCGAGTCCCAAATGCGTTTCGCGCGGAGGCAGGTATTCGCGCAACATCGCGGAGAAAGCGCGAAATTTTGAACGTATCCCTCGGACTTTCCCTCGAGCGACCGGCAAAGTTAATTGCCAGCGATCGCTTCCTCGTGAACGCTCGGCGCGGAAACGCGACTCGTCTCCAGACCGTGCCGGAAACGCAATTCCGATAATGCCGATCGCTCGCGCCGATTTCGCGCGATTTTACGCACGAGTCCGGACGTCGCCTCCTCGCGCCGTCGATGCAACTCTGTGTTGCGAAGTGCATGTTATATGTTCACAAATTGTCGCTCATTTTTCTCGGCGCCGCGGAACAGGCACGTCATGCGAACGCCGAGAGAGTCACGTATGGCGGTCGGCTCGTACGCACGCGCGGATCTCGTACGGGAAACGAAAAAGAAGGGAGAAAAAAACCGAGTACGACAGCCTTCGGTAATTTTGCTGAACACGGGTATGCGTGGTATGCGGCTGTTATTGCGAGTTCCGGCTTCGAGTGTTTACGAGGAAGAAGACCCGTTGCTCGCGCGCCGCTCGTCCGCGGCGGACCTTACGTGTGCATGATATACGGGGTGTTCGGCAAACTGGAGCACGCGAAATGAAACGCTCGGGGAGGACTTTCTCGCCGGTCTCGTTACTCAACGGCGAATTTTCGCATCCGCAAAATCAGAGCGCGACCGGCGGCGCGGCCGCGGGAACAACGCTCTTACAGAACGCGCTAATTAGCGTAAACGTACGTTCGTTTAGCGGGCTCGTTGTTGACGCCGAGCAGCTGTTTTCACGCCTGTTTTCGCGCGCGATTACGAACGCGTTTCTTCGACGCCCCGATACGCCGGCGTGCGGCCTTTACGACTCGGCGACGTCGCGTTTCTAGCGGAAATAACCGAACGGTTTATGTTCGCACATGCCCGGCGACTTTGCACGCTCGATAGAAATGTCCTCGCGTATAAAAAAAAAAGGGCGATCCGTTTACACACCCGAGAGGTATTAACGACGGCGAACAGTGCCTTTTTGTATCGTTGAATTAAATTCAGTCACAGTCGTAATCGGGTAATGAAAATTTCTTCCATGCCGAAGCGATATGAGCCCCGATCGATGTCAGGCAATAGATTATTCACCGATACATACGTTCCATTACGTTAGAAAATAAGACTCGTTCGTCGGCGCACGCGATCGTCGCGTCGCGTTTTACGCGTGCGAAATATTTACGCGCGTAAGAGCAGGAAAGTGCACGAAATAAACAAGAACGTATCGAAGCGTTAACACAATGGTCACGTTGTATCCAAATACGCCATAAAATAAAGCCAACGGCACGCGAGGCTATTCTTCCCACTGGATCGTTTGCGAGAGCCAACCGGGATTCAGTCACTTGATCTAAAACTCCGCATTCTTATTGGCTCTTGCAAGAAACGGTCGGCTTTAAGATCGAAGTTAAAACCAACGGTACACGATACTATTTTTTTTGCCGCCGGATCGCTCGCGAGCGCCAATCAGGATTTAGCGCCAAGTTCACCCGATCCAAATCTCTGCATCCTTATTGGTTCCCGTATGCGATCCAGCAGGGAAAAGTAGTATCGCGTGTGCCGCGGGCTTAATACGCTCAAATAACATTCCAGGATTATCGGGACAGAAAATTTAGAACATATTAATAATCGAGTAAATTAAATGCAAATATCACAAGTCCACTTCGCCCTAGATCCACTGGGTCCTTCAATCTGTCTCGGCGGCGCAACCGCAATTAACGATCCCTCGCGCGTGAATCATATAAAACGCATCGTGGAATTCCGCGCGTGTCACTGCCGCGACCGCAGAAGTCACGTTCCGCCGACCCGCGCGCATACAAAACGGTTCGAATTCTCACGTTCGGAAAAAAAAGAAAAATAAAACAATTCGAGACAGCGTCGCGGTATCGAATTGCGACGCACCGCGCGCGGTGCGTGTCGCACGCGCGTGTTGAAATGCGCCGCCGTGTGCGTGAAACGAAGCCAACGACGAGGAGGCGCGGGCTGCCAACCCGCGGCCGCAACACCGTCATTATATTCGCATTATCGTGCCGGCGTATCCGTCCGCGTGCGTACAGGATCCGCGGTTTTATCGCCGATCGCTCGCGGACCGACGGTCGCCGGTGTTGCTTGACGGGCCTCGCGATTTTCACGCGAGTCGAGAGCCACTGCGCTCGAAAAGCATCGACGTTGGGGCTGTTAATGTCACCGAGGGTCACGCTGAAATATTTTCCCGAATATCAAACCCGTTGTCCAAATACGTTCGAACGCGCATACGCCCAGGAAAAAAAGATTTATTTATTGTAGATTAAACGAATGAGATACGTTGAAATCACGTTTCTCTGAATCTACTAAATTTTTATTTGCTTCTACTAAAACGTTTGAAGAAAACGATATGAATTTTCTTACAAGTTTCAGGTCTAATCGAGTATAACTTTGGTTAAGGTACAGAAGTCATTTCTTTGAAATCAAATAAAAAGTCTAGTGAGGTCAAAATTCAAAGAAAATTTGTGCGATTTCAAAGTAACTTCTTCCCGAGTGTACGCGTCGGAATCTGTGCGTGTTTAAACGTTTAGAGGTTGTTCACCTTGCGTTACTAAATTGTTCCTGAATATGTGAATTAATGAAGCGGATTATAAACTCGGGTATCTCGCCGTTGCCGTCGAGTCTTAACAATATTACTGACAATTGAGATATTAAAATACCCCAATAGTCAGTAATTAAAACAATAACGCCAGCTAAATTCAACATTGGCGATAGTTGGTGTAATTTATATTTTGAAAAAGTCGAAGGGAGCTATCGCGCGAACGAGAAAAATTTGCGGAAGATCAACACGTAGCCTCCACGAGGGAAGCTGAAATGCGATGATATCAATGCCAACGCGAGACGCCGTTTTGTTTCCCGAAAAATCCTGACCGAGGATTCCGACGAAAACGGTCAACCGCTCTCGATGGCTCCCGGCGACCATCTCGCCCAGCTTCTTAGCTCCGATCACCATAGCAGCAAGAGGTGCGAGATTGTACGTCGTAGTAGGAATTTACCCGACGTACACACGTGTGCTGATTTATCTGCGTTTCCTTAGAAATTCCGCCGGCATCCCGATAAGATGGCAAGCCTGACGATTTTCAGGTATCCCCAGGAGAAAAATCTCCCCGTAGAAAAATACACGCGGCGGAAAGTAGGCTGTTTTATACAGAACTCGCACAAGGTATGAGAAAACTAATAGCGCCCAGCTGTATATCGCGATATATTAAATGATATTGAATTATAATACACAGATTTAAGTAGCCTTTTGTCGCCAGTGATAATGACTTTCCTCTATATAGATGTATCAGACATAACTTCTCAATTTATCGCTTTCCGCGCGATTCGGTTCTTAAGCCATCGCGCGAATACTCGAAACAAAAATTGCACACACCGTAAAGTTACACACGTCGCCCGTTGGCCTTTGAAATCTGCTATCCTGTGCAATTTACGTCCCGTAAATCTGTCCGAAGGAATTGCGGGGCAAATACGTTCGCGACGAGTCGAGTGAAAGATCATAAGGCACTTTTTTTTGCGCGCGCGAGCCCTAATGTCGCGTATCGTTAACACGTCGTTGCTTCGTTATAATTTTTCTTTTCAAACGAATGTACTGGAAGATATTATTAAAACATACTTTTATTTCCTGCCGTCGCGCTAACAGTGACCGCTTCTTTATCAGTAAAGACATCAGTTTTAATGCAACCCCTTATTTTATTATCCGATTTGCGCGTTCGCGGTAACGTATTTATGACGCGTGATTTATGCACGCGTGTGTAATAGTACGTTCGCCAAACACACTCGTGGTAACTCCATTACTTAATTGCTTCTTCGAACCGGCGAGTAATGCACGCGGCATGGGATTCCCTGACGGCTTTAATTTCTGCGTCGAAATATCCATCACGCCGTCTGTGACACATACTAATTTGGCGCAATCAAGATTGCCTTCTACGATTAATTAACCGCCATAAGTCTCGCTTCCCGTTCACTTTCCCGCGGTACAGAGGTGCGGATAGGCTTAAAAGCAGCGTTGCGAACGCGCGTGTTCGTACACAGGTTATCAAATTTAATTAACGGTAGTGTCAATAAAGGAGCTCGCGTATCGATAGGGGAATTCCCGGTCCTTAGCGGCGCGAAATTGGCCGCGGCGTTTCAAGGCTTTACATACAGGCAGGGGTCGGTAGTCAAAAATCATAAAGAGAAATGTCGATACACAATGAGTCATAAGTCACTATAATCTAGCCAATCGGAGGCGAGGGAATTTATAAGGAATCATTTGCCTCAACAAACTTGACGAGTTCCAAATCGTCAATATTCTCGTTGGATGCAGCGATTTCCATCGTTAAACAAGTTTGGTTAAACAGCGTTTTGTTGAACAACGCTTAAAAAATACCTAGGCTCCAGTTTGAAATGTTTCTCTGTAGAAAAATTTTGCCTTAAAAGATTACGATATATTTACACGCATATACTATACATTGTCAGTGAGTACCAATTTTTCTCATATAAATATTTCGGAATACAACGATATCCCCAAAGATGTCTTGGGTGGCTTCGCGCTCTCGATAAAAATGATGGGCATATGATTGGCTCTGAGTGGTCCGTCATAAGCTACGTATAAGCTGTAAGTCAGAAGGATTGGATTTTGGCAATCTTCTCATGATTGCCGCGTTCCGACTTGCGAGTGTCTTATAACTCGCTTATGTCTTCCGAATACTGACTTCTGTCTCATTGTAGACCGGGCTTTACAGTCACAACGCGTACACGTAAATTCTGACGGAACGAGTTGGAGATCACGCACCAATGAATTCGGCATACAAATGCAATCTTGACGAAGTGTACTAGTTCCCGAACCCGGTCGCGTTACCCGACGACCGTCACCGGAAGAAGTGCGGTCGAAGAGATCTTGCAATTATACACTGAGAGAAAAAATAGTCATTTTTACAAAAAAAATAGTCATTTTTGGAGCCAACCATATTTTTTATAATTCCTCCAACGTAAATTATGGTTGACCTAACAATGTGATAGTTCTCATAACCACAATATTGGTTGTCATAAACCAAAATATGGTTGGCTCCAAAAATGACTATTTTTTTTTCTCTCAGTGTACCGACGACACCCAGAAAAAAAGCTTGTTTGAAATGAAGCAAATTCGTTGCTGTTTTGACCTTACTAGACTTTCATTTCATTTCAAAGAAATGACTTCTTTGAAATTACCTTAACTTGACCGAAATTTTCTTCGATCGAGGCTGGGGAATCGCTAAGAGAATTCATATCCGTCTCTGCAAATCTAGCAAAGGTTTGTTAGAATTTTAGTGGAAGTAAATAAAAAATTTTGCAGATTCAGAGAAATACGATTTCAACGTATCTCATTTGCTTGACCTAACTAAGTCTTTTGTTTCTGGATGAAGACGACCGAATCCGAGCGGTGAAAAGCGAGAGGCTCGCTTCTCGCGTTTCGGGGGCTCTTCCCTAACGCATTACAATGCCGATGCGTTTCACAGTCATCAGCTGTTAAAATATATGCAGCTGTCAAGCGTTATTTGACACGCGGCTTATCTGCGCCGCGTTCGCGAAACGTTCGCGCTACGCGCAATCATAGAGGCCGCGAACGGCCAGTGGTTCTTTGCCCGACTTTCGAGCGCCTCGAACGCGGAAGCTGAACACGATATTGTCCCGATCGAGCGCAAGATCCGGAGTAGCGGAGCAAATAATGTAGGAAAAAAAAATATCTTTTGTAATCGTACACTCCGCGCCGGATATACGTTTACCGCGGTTCCCGCCGCTGCGCTTATCTACGAAGGTATATCGCGGCTGCGATCTACTCTTCCCGCATTATTAATGACAATGCATTATTTCCCGCGGCGTCTAGTGAAACTCACACCGTGCAACGCGCGTAAACCGCGCCTCGAGGGTACGGGGAAGAGGGGAGGCCCTCTCGGCGGAAAAAGGAGAGCAGGAAAATCGGAGCGATCGCAACGGCGCTTCGGCTCTTCCCCGAACGGGTTCCGTTCGAGCCGTTTTTCCGGTTGAACCCACTCACCTCCGCCGGCCCGGACTCAAAGGTCAGGGGACAGAGGGAAAGTACAAAGGTCGCGTCCGACGGCGGATTGATCCTACGCGAGTAGGAAGCGCCGACAGGTGAAGGTGGATGAGGCACGACGAGGTGGAAGTGAAGGAAGTCCGCTCGCGTGAGCCCCGCCACGCTCGCTGACGCTGCAATCCACGTGTCCGCGCGCGAGCGCGAGCGCACCCGAGCACTTTCACCGGCCACTTTCGAATTTCTTTCCTCCGCCCAACCCCTTCAGCGTCCCGCGATATCGCGCTCGATGCGCGACGGCGGCAATGACACCCGTGTCATCCTGAGGACTCGCGCGAGCGCGCGCGAGTCGACGACCTCACCTTCGCCTCCTCGTCTTAGAGTCCCTCTGATCAGAGCCTGGCCGGCAGGCCAGTTTCGGCAAGATGATTCACTCCCACTCTACACGACGCATATCGACTGATCTCTTTCGCAAGGTCGCATCTTTACGCAATTTCCGGCTGTTCTGTTTAAACCGCTCATTCTGGCCCTAAATGAGTAGAGCGAGAGAGAATGTATTTCTTTCTCTCTAGCATCGTTTCGTCGAAACTGGCCCGTTGGCCAGACTCTGATTAGAGGGACTCTACCTCGTCCTAAACCCGGCCGCGCCTGCCGGGGAAGGGACGGCGTGCCGGCTGTGCTTGCGCGCCCCGCGATTTCGCGTCTGAGAAACACGCGCGTTCGATGGAACCGTAGTACAACTAGTACGCTCTGTCATTTGTTTTGTTTTGCGTCGGTCCTTTCTGCGCACCCGCCATTTCTCTCGGTGGAGCCAATGATACGAATGTTGTACATGTGGTAGGGTGAAATCAGTGTGACAGGACTTTACACCAAAAACATGGCGGACTACCGCGCGATCGAAACCGAAAAGATCAAAGGACCGACAGAGAGCGGGCGTACTAGTTGCGCTATGATGGAACGATACGAGAGCTCGTCCGCGATCGAGACCGCCGTTGAAACGTATCGCGCCGCCGATTCACGGGGGGGAGGACGCTTCCGGGTGTACGCGGCGTTTCGAAATCCGGTGCGGCCACGCCGGGTCTCTCGGTCCTCGCTCGGCACCGGCCGCGCGCCGGTTCCTCGGCTTCACGGCGCCATTTCTCGTGGCTCTCGAGGATTGCTTTCTCCGCGTGCGATTTTTTTTTTCTTTTCGTACGAGCCGCGCACACGTACCTGCGCGCCAGCGAGAGTGCGCGTCCGGGTGCAAAGCGAGACGCCGCGAGTGCGGATGGCTCTCGTTCGCGCGCGGCGCGTGACGGCGGAGTCGAAAGTGCCGAGCGCGTCGCGCGGGTAAGAGGCATAAACGCGCGCCGGCGAAATTCAGTTCGCGGTCGTCGCGCGACAATTAGGACGCCCCCTCCTCCTCCTCCCCTCCCCCCCCCCGGCACGAGGAGGCATTCCGCCGGCGATGGAATCGCTTTCGTTCGACGGCCCGAGACGCGGCGGCCGGAGATGCCGCGGCGCGGGGAGCGGGGCAGGTTGCGAAACGCAACGCCGGTTAGGTGAAAGTGCATTTTGCTTCATTTCACAAGCGCACTTCTAAAGCGCGCCACCGGCGAGGAGTTTCGCTACGCCGAGCGTGTTGCAACGGCCAAATCGCCTCGCTTGAGCAACGGGATTTAATACTTGAGCAATAATAAAATGCGTCGAGATTAAATCCAGCGGGGAGGGGGGGGGGGGAGAGGGGGCTCGACGAGCAAAATCTCTGCCGCGAATGTTGGCGACTGAAGGCCGTATCAGACTAGCAATCGCCGACTCGGATTGGATTGGCGATTGGCGATTGACGATTGTTCCCCGGCCAATGAGAGTCGACTAAGTCGCCGGCTGCTCTGCTCTCATTGGCTAGAAGACAATCCGCCGATCGCCGTTCCAATCCGCGTCGACAATTGCCAGGTCCGATTCGGCCTTAACGTCGCGCGTCCGGCTGTCGCATCCCAAGTGCGTCTCCCATCGCGTCTCAGAGATTAACGATTAAACGATCTCCGAAACGAGACCTCGATGGGTCGCTCTTAAATGCGGCCTTTGCGCCATTTCGCTTTCTAGTCCAATGCAAAATGGAGTATTTCTGATTACCACGATAGCGAAATGAAGTGGATACTCAACAGGTTTAAGCCGAACCGCCGCTGAAATAGACCACGCGTACTTATCTCGTCGCGCGTTCGACTTCGATACGTTCGCCTTAATTTTATTTAGTTAACATCAGAGAGAATGGAATCGTTCGATATAGATAAGAAAACTGATGCTCCTCGGTACGTTTAACATCAAGTGCACCGCGTTGAGATTAGCTTCGCGGCGGCAACATAAGGAATATTTATATACCAGGCGAAATTGCAATAGTTAATTCAGCTTCTTAGCTGACCTTTTTCCGGTTTAGCGAAACCGCCAATAAGTGCACGCCGCGAAATTAAATTATTGAATTTACGACGAGCCGCTGTGTGTTTATGATCGTCGCGAGTAAACGGCGCGTGATTGAACGGATTAAATGCAACCTGTTTGGCCGGATATTTGGCATTATTACCTTTCGCCATTATTATTAACCTAGTATTCTGTCAGTTGCATCGCCACCGGGGGGGCTGTGTTTATCAATAATTATACTTTATCACCCGTTTTCCCGCACGCAGATTTCAATAACCATCCATATTGTGCCTCGCAAATGAATTTGACCTTCGCGAACGATATTTTGCAACGGCGATTGCAATAAAGCGACGTTGAGAAAATTCAATAAATAAAACGCGCATTCGATAAACATATCGTCCGCGCGACTCGTGACAATTGCTAATTATATCGCAGAAATTGTACGATCTCGCAGCAATTATGTTACGTTTGAAGAGAGTTTAATGCTCTTGCATTATCCAACAACGGATTAAAATTGTTATGTTAAATTTGTATATATTTTTATCTAACCGAGCGCGCGCCGAAAATATTTATTTCGCACGCGCATTTTGTAAAACAATCGTAATGCGAGTTTCGATATGTTTTATGGCGATATTCGACACGAAAATTTTGGCTTCTTAAAATAAATGTACACATTTTATACGAAAGTACACATTGAAATATCTGACAATTAAAATGACTTCTCATCACATCAAGTAATTATACGCTGCTCCAATTCGCAATTAAAAATCGTATTTTCCCTACAATTCCGACATGTATTAAATTCACATCCTTCGCAATTCCGCGTTCTCTCTCTCTTGCCCTCTATTCTCGTGTACAAATTTCGAGTGAACGTTCAATCGTATTTGTCTAACAGACAGTCTGTTGGAACACCTGCGAAATCAACGAGTGCGCGTGGCGTTCCAGCGTGCCTCGCGATCTTTTATGGTCTTATTCCGCGCGCGGTTAATCACGCAGGAACGTATACGTAAGGAGCCGGAATACCGAATCGTTGTGCAAATCGGCCGAGAGGACTTTCCGGGTTTGGCCGTGCCCGGGCCCTATTTACGTCCGACGACGACGGACGCGGAACAGGAAAGGAATTGCCGCATTCCTGCAAAACAATGATAACTGTACAATCCACGCTGGACGTGTATAAAGCTACATTTGCAGGAGAGCGGACCGTTGCAGAGTGGCAGAGATCTCGCGATCTCGCAAACTTCTCTGCCGTAACCGAACGAATGCATTTCTACAAAATGAGAAAGAAACGACTGCCTTAATAATCCGGGTATTCCCGAGCAATTGGTTACGATGGAAAGTGAACGCTGTTTATTGCATCGCCATCGTTTCCGCGCGATATACCATTCACGCGGGCTACTAATTAATATTTATGTAGCAACGCTCTCGTGAAAGTACTAATTTTTCAAATAAATGTCTTCACGCTATTCACAGCGCGGCGAGCGGAAGCCCCCGTGGCTTTTGAGCGTTCGTTCGCATTAACAGGATGCGATTAGTAACGCGCAAACGATGACAAAAAGACCGCGGACGCTTATAACAGTTTTTAAGCGTAGATAGGTCAGGCAAGCCGAGAATACACCGGTAGAAGCCCCCGGTACTCTTCTTCGTAATATCTCAAATACCTCATACAATTTCACGGAACCGTGGCGCGGCTTGTCATCGTGGCTCGGGGATCCGTTCGCGAGGAATTCGGGCGTCCCGTAATGAGTGTGATCTAAGAATGTCAGCAAGAAATTGGCCGCGTATGCGGAGCCCGTGACCCGAATCGAGGAATGCGCCGAGATTCGGTCGGCGTAACGGGACATGATAAAATTCGCGAGTCAAGAGAGAGAGAGAGACGGAGGGGCACATTTATTGGCGCCCTGGGACAAATCCCCTAAAGTGCGGAAACAAAAATACCAGAGAGAATTACAAGAATAATATTAATAGCACACTGAGAAAAATTTCCATCGGACAAACCAATTAAATAGCGTTTCCGATGGTTAATTTTTCCGATTACGTGTTCCGATTTAATTATGGATACATCCGATGAAATTTATCCGATGAAATGCAGTTACCGATGAAATTTGATTGGAAAACCGATCATATTTTTCATCGGATATGCAATTTAATTGGATATATCCGTTTGTTATTATGTAATTGGATTATCCGATTATATTTAATCGGTCATTTTTCTCAGTGCATAATTACAAAAGTACATTAGAAAAAGAATAGTAATGAGAGATTAGAAAAATATATGTGTACACTGAGAAAAATGTCCGATTAAATATAATCGGATAATCCAATTACATGATAACAAACGGATATGTCCGATTAAATTGTATATCCGATGAAAAATTTGATCGGTTTTTCAATCAAATTTCATCGGTAATTGCATTTTATCGGATAAATTTCATCGGATATATCCATAATTTAATCGGAAAAAGTAATCGGAAAAATTAACCATCGGACATACTATTTAATTGGTTTATCCGATGAAAATTTTTCTCAGTGTATGATAATCATGAGTAGATGGACACAGAAATGTGAGAGAAAGACAGACAGATAGACAGAGAGACAGACATTTATTACACGCTGGGTCTCCTAAAGCATTCAAACAATATACAAGAGATTAAACAGTGAGCAAGAGAGAGAGAGAGAGAGAGAAAGAGGGAGACTCCGAACGAAGCCAGCCGGACACTTAGACGGCGGCGGTCGCGAGCCTCGAATAAGGTGCGTTGTGACATTTCCTTTGTAAAGCATTTTTTACGCGTGCCTTTATCCCTACCGGCGCCGGTTGTCTGACGTCACGGCTTTTGTCTGAAAAGCGTTCGCAACGAGCGTTACGGGGAAGTGATCGACCGGGAATCGACGACGGTTTTGTGCGCGCGATGTGTTACATCATTTCTCTCTGCAAAACTGGTTTTAGCTCGCGCGCGAGCGGATGCTTGCTCATTTAAAACGGGAGCTTCGCTGATAATTTCGTCGTTTATCTGGATACGCAAGGAAACTGCTTAACATTTCACCTTCGATCGGTGCTGCGACGGTTGCGTGTGCCGTGAGAAGATATTTTATCTAGTTAAAAAGAGAGAGAAAAGTTTAAATCTAATTGGCTCGGTTACCGGCCTTCTCTGATTATATCTATTTCGATTTTCGTTGGACGGTAAATTATTTTCTCCTCGTTAAGCAAGTTACGTTTGCTACTTACACGCATGTGCGTATTCTCGAGTGACGCTTAAATCAATGATTTGTGTTTAACGCAGCTCGAGAGCTGCGTGTATCTCGTATAATATCGTACATTCAAGAGCGTAAGCGTAGAAAATTATGCCGAAACGTTGGGAAAGCCTCACGGCATTCAACGTCGTAACCTTTGATTGCATACAAACAAAGAATAGATCTAACGGGTATTTCTATTCTCATATTTCAGATACGGTCCATAAATCGAGTATGCGCAATTCTCTAGTTATTCGATCGTGATTCAGCCTCGCGTATCCTGCCATTACTTACGACGACAGGTCATAAGAAGACGCAATGCGAATTACAAACGATTATAAATGTTATTACTTATTATGACGTTGGATACAATAGCTTTTCCAAAGGTACGCCGCGCTGTAAGTGTACATGTAAATACTTGCGAGTTATACTTCATTTAAATTGCCGCGGCATTCGTGTTCGTGTTTCGTCCGCGTGCTGCATTCGCTTGGTATCATAGCCGTTCGCACAAGATGTTCGCGAAAAAAACGCAATGCATGCCTTTTGCCGGTCGGCCCGTCGTGTTGGATCGGCTCGCCCGAGGGGTAAACCGCTCGGGGCATTGTGGTGTACTCTCTAAAAATCAATCAGTGGATTATCAATGAAAACGGTGAATATTAACTGTTTTCACTGATAATGCACTGATTTTTAGAGAGTACAGATTTGCGGCATTAGTGGGTGTCGAGGGGTAAACCGCTGCCCGAGTAAAACATTAATAATGCTGTGAACAGGTCCTCATCAATTTTCCTTAATATTAATCGGGGATCCGAGTACGTATAAATGATCAGGCCCCTGAAAAGTTTGTAACGAATAGTTTTTAAGAAGCTTGTAAGGAAATATTATTGGGGCCTTACAAAGAAATGTTATTAGGACCTCGTAAGAAAACATGATCAGGCCCTTTCGAAGTATTAATCTCTATCCTTAATTGAGGCTTACCAAGCAGAAATTTAAAGAAACTTAATTTTTAAAACTAATCTTAAATAAGATGAAAAGATAAAGTAATGCCCCGTTAGTGGGCATTGATGTATGTACACGCACCGGCATAAATGCTGTCCCTATCCTTGTGAGGTGCACGCACACAACTAGAGTCCCTGTAGTTGTGTGCGTGCACCTCACAAGGATAGGGACAGCATTTATGCCGGTGCGTGTACATGATTTTGGTCAGCGGTTTAGCCCTCGGTGGGTGTTATTTGGCCTTGCTGGAGCATTAGAAAGAATCTAAAAAGACAAAATCAGATGCAACAAGATAAAATAAGCTAATAAGATTAAGTAATGCCCATCGGGCATTACTGTCGAATTTTGGTGCATTAGTAGGCACTGGTGTACATGATTTTGGTCAGCGGTTTACCCCTCGCCGGGCTCGCTGGTCGTACGGTAAAAGTATATGCACAGGACGAATACGGTGATTTTGTTATCGAAATATCGAGAAATATTAATATCGAATTGGTTAGCACTCGTAGAATGTGTTTTGGCATTCGCTTATCGCAAAAGTGAACGCAACGCTCTGCGCACCTTAGCGCGCCTTACACCGATATAAAAATAACTCTGAAATCGCGTACCTTGCGTCACTTAATTCATTGTCGCTTCCTCTCGCGCGTGCATCGTCTATAAATACGGTTTCTACAAAATACTAAATGATATCGCTGACGTCACACACGTGCAAAGACGTCGGATACGCTCGGCGGTACGCGATAAAATTATGACGGCGCGTCGGCAAGTGCTAATTGCGCGTGACGTCACGTCTTTGTCGGCCCGCGAAGGATGGGATTTAACGGACAAACCGTAGATTCTATGTCCATCGTGAAAAACCGCCTCGCTGTAGCCGAGCCTCTCAGGTGCGCGATATGTTTCCTCGCGCATTATGTTACACCGACGAATGCGTTTTGCTCCGATAAAACGCAGCGGACACGGGACTCGCATTAACGGGTCTCCGCTTTTATTATAAAACTTACTTCATCCCGTGTTGGCGGACGACGAGCAGTGACGTCAGAGGGAAGAAAGGAGGGAGAAAGAGAGCCGTAGGACGCCGGCGAGAAGATCGTGACGACGTGTTAGGAAAGGATTACAGCGTCTCTGACGTCACGACTTCGATCGCCCACGAGAGCAGCAGATCTCACGAACAATGAAAACTTTTCTTCTGTACAACCGAAGCTCTCGCGTAACGGGCGTCATTCATACTGCTTTTACACTTCATTTCTTGCATAACATCGCCAAGGTTGCGCCGCACTCTTGTACTGTGCTTTATTTTTGCCCCACCTTGAACTCTTGCCTATTGTCGTTATATTAAGAAAGCTAATAATAACGGCCGGCTTGAATTTTCTTTCGAGATACCCTTACCGCGCGAGGTCTTCGCACAATTCACGTGATAATTGTGCGTTACGTAACCGCAACGCCGTCTGGTTTATTTCTAATTCGAGCTTCGATTCTGCACGCGGCGAATAGAGGCCCCGCGCTCGTGGAACTAACGCCCGCCTCTTCCTCCAAAAGCGTCCTATTCTTCGCCGCGTGACGTGTCGTCCGTGCTGCCTTCATTCACTTCATTTCGCGACACGTGCATTAATTCTGCAATTTCGTCATCGAGCTCCACTCGTAGATTCATAGGACACGATCGCACGTTATGTACCTGTATAATTTATGTATATCGAAATTTCCGTCAATAGTTGTCTTCATTACAATGATAATAGGTGCGTATCCAATCAGATAATAGTCATTAACAAAACAAGCGTCACGTCGCCTGTGAGAAGTCAATTAATCGCGCGTGGAGGGTCGTTTCGTGCCGTCTTTTTTTTTCCGCGGTAACCTCTCGTTTACTAATTGTCGGCGCCAAAGCGTGAAAGCGCAATTTTTCTCGCAGGGGGGGTGGGAGAAACCGCGTCGTCGACGGGAGGCTAGTTTCCTTCGAGGTAAAGGGGGCCGCGACGTGTCTTCGTAAGGGACCAGTTCAGAATCCGCACGGCCAAATAGGGGAGCGCGGTTCAAGGATGACCTTTGTCATTGCCGCGGCGAGCCATTGCGTGCCGATGAATCAGTTGCTCTTTCGACGCGCGTGTACCTTGTCATCAGTGACGGTATCTCCTCGGCAGATAAGTCACGTTTTCCTTTGTTCTTCGGCGACGCTTTAGATTGATCGGACCTCTCCCTTATCCGCGGCGTTAAATTATTCCGCGGTATAAACGAGTCACGAAAACATCACCGAAAGTGACTCCCCGTGACAGTCGGCTATTAGAAACGCGCCTGATACTTTAGCCTCGGCGTTGCACCGTGATGCAGGCGCATATTGCGAAACACGTGAAGATACAGGCAAAGGGCCACTAAGTACCGACTGTTCGGTGAAATCCCGCCGTTATCCAGCAGATAACGATCTTTTTGTGTTTTTACAGCGTTGATTGCAACATAGGTAGGGAGATACGGTCAAGTCGTCTGCAGAAGAAACTACACGAAGAGAATTTTCCCCTAAAATTTATCCTGAAAATCATGGGATATAATAACCGTGGGACATCGCGACATTTTGAAGAATTTTATGAGAGTTTCTTGACATTAAAATGCGTATTAAGTACAATTACTACAAAAATGCTGTTAAATTAAAAAAAAATGATGTTGCAGAATTTTTTTTACGTCACGAGCTGTCACAAACGTAAATAATTCATTCCATTGTATTCGCTATGGATTGTAATTTCAAGCATTGAACTAAATATCCAGATTAATAAAACAATTAACCGATGCTTTTTATTCATTAATACTGATGTTTCGGTGATTTTATTTCAGTTACATTGGTCTTGTTGACCTCTTTTTTTCGTGTAATAAAATGTTGAAATTTCGGAAAATTCTCGTAAATGCCGTATTGTCCCACGATCACATGGTTGAAAAAATTCTCTCCCCGTGTAAAAATTACGGCATTTTGAAGAACTTTATGAGAGTTTCTTGACATTTTACCATACATTTTACCAGTAAAATGCGCACTAACAATAAGTATAATTACTAGTAAAATGTATGATAAAATTTCAAAAAAACTCTCGTAAAGTTCTTCGAAATGCCGTATTGCCCCACGATCACACGGTTTTCAGGATAAATTCTCAGAGAAAATTCTCTCCGTGCAAATGTCAATCCCGAAAGGTAATCTAATTTATAATTCCGAAACTGTTTTCACTTTGCGAGTGGTGTCTCGGGGAAAGATTCGTTCGACGTCACACAGATTTCATCCTTCGGTAATTAAACAGTTAGATGCCGCGGCGCGCGAAACGGTCCCCGGTCGTGTCTTGGCGGGTCAGAGCCGCCTTTATCTGGCAAGCAGACGTAATGCAGACGTTATCTCGCGCGCGGAGGTTCGTCGGTTAACGGATGAATTTCCGTGTTCCCGGGATTTTTCGCGTCGAGCAACTCCACGGCGGGATAAACGCGCGAGCCGCTAATTGCTGCTCGCGCGCTCGAGCGACTCACAAGAATTCTCGACGACGTATTTCGAGATCGGGATGATATGCGCGCGCCATAAGACGCGCTACGCGTCGTAATTCGCGTAGGTTAAGTAAGTTTTCGCACCGCCTGTTCCACGAATTTCCTCCGGCGCGTGTACGAGGAAAATATCCCCATAGACCCCCATACCGCGTATAATACGATCGGATTTATCGCGTCGCTCCGGTGAACGCAGGATCGAGACTGTTTCGCGATAATTACCACCACTCCTCACGATTAACTCCGATGCGAAATAGATCATCATAATACGACGAGTCTCTCTTCCCCCCTCTCTGTCTTCTTGCTTACTGTTTAATCTCTTTTGTTGTATATTGTTGGAACGCTTTAGGGGAGGACTTGTCCCAGAGCGTGTAATAAATAATGATTCTGACTTTGACCCCCCTTTCTCTCCGTCTCTTTAGCAGTGAAAATAATGAAGCTCGCCGCGATCGAACGAGAGAGAGCGTCTAATTGCGTCTAATCAGCGCGCGAACGCGTCGGTGCTGGGCTCGCCGCCGCCGGCTTATCTAAGGGGGGCACGAACAACGCGAATCGTGTACTCGCTATCTCCGTCGCGCGAGTGCGCGAGTATCTCAAGGATTTCTTTGTTCCGCCGTGGATCGGGGGCTCAATCCTCATCGCGCCGCGCCGCGTCGCTTTTATTTTCCCACTCACGGCATAACTGCGTAATCGGGTTTCCACGTGCAGGCTGCACCTGAACGTGAGTAACGAGCACGTCCGCCTAGGAAAGCGGCCGCGCGAGAATCTAGGAACAGCCGGCCGGCTGATTCCGCCAATCGCGGGAAAGGACAAAGCCGCGGGAGCTCTGTTACGAGGTTGCCGGGCATCAAGGATTCCACTCGAGAGACGGCCGAGAGAAGCCGCTCTTTCTCGGGCTTACTGCGCGGCAGACGCGATGCCGTCAACAACAGAGGAAGACATCTCGATATTGATATAATTCTGGAGGCCGAGGGTTATATTTTAATCCGTCGCGGAGAGCGGAATGATACGCGGATATTGAGAATAAAATCCTCCAAGACCCGAAAAATCTCCTAGTCGCAAGTCAATAAATAAGATTATCGAGAATGCGTGTGTCAGCCGTGAACATTTTGTTCCGAAAGATTAATGAAAATTACATTTCCATACGCTGCAAAATCCACGCATAACGCGATAATTCATCGCTTCCAATAATTGCGCTGCTATTTGCTTTCGCAGGCTGCCGAATATTAATACTATTCCTAGTAAATTGCTCATCTATTTCGAACAAATAGCAATAATATTTTACATTCGAAAGCAGCAATTAAAACTCACTTAGCGTTGGACTGAAAGATTAAAACGTACAGTATTAGGAAGCTCGCCCGAAAGAAGATTAGATATCAGTTTACAGTTGTTTCCGTATTTATAACGCTCGCTCGCGGTTAGCTTTCATTAATGATTTCCAGTGCTCGCAGATTTGTCCGATATCCGGAGATTTCGTCAGGATAATTAAGATAGTCTTGAATAAAGCACGAGATTGGTTCTACCGGCGATAGACTTTCGCGCGGTGCAGCGCACAACGGAGATCGAGCGTAGAAAGAAATCTGCGGAAAAATTTACGGCTTATTACGGCAAGGGGGTTAACCGCTAGCTAAAACGTTGTCCCACCGATTACATGATTTCATTAGATCTCATACGATTTCGTCTGATTACAAGTAACTTCATCGAATTGCAAATCGTTTTCTTATATGCACGTTTAAAAATAGGCGGCGTTGTTAAGAGCCGTTAGATTTCCTCAAAACATTAATCGTTTTGATTTTACTTATAAGTATTTGCTTGTAGAGGTAATTTCAATTAAGACTAGTATTCGGTTAGATAGAAAACGTGTTTCCTCGCTTCCGACTTTTCCCACCAGCCTGACCGTGGTCTTAACGACAAGTAATTTCGCATTTGTATCTACTGTTTATTGTTCTAAATTTGCGCGCAAAGGTGCATCGACTCACTGTCCTAACAGCAGCTACTTTAGTCTTATTATGAATAATACGCGCTTATAGGCGTGAACTGTGATATACAGGGTGAGTCTTTTCATATCCGACAAAATTTTTGAGAAGGTAGAACGGATCGAGATGAACGGAAAAGTCCTGTACCATTTTGCAATTTTCGTAATAGTTAACGAGTAATTAATTATTAAAAATCGTTGTCTTAGGCCGGCCTACCGTCCAATTCGAGCGCGTGGCAAGATGTGACCGCCCGGCGATTGATATTGCTATGCGCACATCTCGCCACGCGCTCGAATTGGGCGGTAG
>NW_011967171.1:575644-586532 GCF_000949405.1 Vollenhovia emeryi
CTTAGGCCGGCCTACCGTCCAATTCGAGCGCGTGGCAAGATGTGACCGCCCGGCGATTGATATTGCTATGCGCACATCTCGCCACGCGCTCGAATTGGGCGGTAGGCCGGCCTAAGACAACGATTTTTAATAATTAATTACTCGTTAACTATTACGAAAATTGCAAAATGGTACAGGACTTTTCCATTCATCTCGATCCGTTTTACCGTCTCAAAAATTTTGTCGGATATGGAAAGACTCACCCTGTATATTTGGATATTCACTAAAAGAAGTAAATTTTGGGGGAAAATGAAAACAAGTTGAGAAAATGTTCAAGTTTTATGTTCGCTGTCTAACGCGTGAAGAAACTTGAAAATGACGGCAAAACGATTGCATAGAGATTTTATAAGGATTTCATCATGATTTCGGTGACACTGCCCCATGATTACATTAAACGGTTACCCTCTTGACGACAATTACGTATTCCTTCGAGGGAGAGCGGATCGCTCATCCCATGGAGTCTGTACAAGGGGACCGAACTCCCGCAATCGGAGTGGGCCGACATTTTCGAGATTATATTCGTTTCGAAAAAAATCACTGGGGCGCTGTCAACGGACAACTCGATTCATGAAGCGTTCGTGAGAGTACGCTGAGACAGATGTGGAGGTCGATTGTGTTTCTCTGAAACTTGTGAAAATTGCAAAAGTGAGCGAATGCACAGGTTGAAATTACAAATGTTCTAGCGTTCACTCGCTTTTGTGATTTTCGTAAGTTCCAGAAATCGACCCCCAGATAACAACGAGCCAGTGAGATCAAGATCGGTAAACACATAGGCGAATCCCGTTTGTGTGGCGCCAGCGCTACAGGTGGCAAAATTTTTGATTCAATATTTTGCAATAATGTCGGTCCATGTTCGGTGACGTGATCGAGCCTAGTTCGGTCTCCTTATACAGACTCCACGGCTCCATACCTTTCTTAAAGCTAATAAATACGCGCGCTATTTGAATGGCGCACGGGGAACATTATTTACCCGATAAATTCTCCTCCGCTGCTCGAGAGCGATAGTATACGGAACTTGGACTCGATGACTATTCAAACTATCTCAAGTTTGCGCACGTTTAGTCAGTCATTCCTAGCGACGTAAAATCCGGGAGGCAGTGCGTAGTTTGACAACAAAAAGCGAGGGGTAAAAATCATGTACACCAACGCCTACTTATTTATCTTCCTTTATCTCGTTTTATCTGATTTTTATCTTTATAATGTCCCAGAAAGGCTTAATGCCCAAACTAATGCTCGGCGATGCCGCAAGTCTGCACACCGCAACGCCCTCAGCGGTTTACCCCTCGACAAAAAGCGTCCCAGTGGTACAATAAACAGGAGTAAGAAGACGAATACGCATTCGAGCCTTCGTGTCGCGAGAGGAGATAATTATGGCGAATATTTTTGTCGACTTACACCGCGCGAACTATCTGTAACAGTACATTTGCTTCTTGCCGCCTCATCGATCCCAACGTCCCTCCCCGTTCCGAGAGCTGTCCCGCGAGGCGCGGAAACTTATTTCAACGATGCATCATAACCGTGGCGATAAAGCGGTCAATGCGCGAGAGGATGCGATCGATTAAACGAATACCGCGCGTGTAACGCGGCATTAGGGAGCGCGCCGATGTGGACTCGACGTAAGCAAAATAAGAAGCCGCGGACGGCAACAAGATACTCGGCGTTAACGTCATTCCTGTTTACCCGCTGCGTGCGCCGCGAGATTTGTATCTGACAAATCGATAAAGTACCTTACTTGCTCAACACGCCGCGTAAACAGATGTTTCGCCGCTCTCTCCCTCTCCCTCCCCTTCTCGCGCCGTTCGTTCATTTTTTCCCCTCCCCTCTCGCACTGTGCCCTTCCCGCAACGCGAGAATAGAGCGCTCTTATCTGCGCAACCCGCTGGCGTAACGGCCTGACATTGAAGTCTCATATGTCTCTCGTTACCGCTGCTCTTGCAGGGCAATTACCTGACCGAGTTATTTTTAAACCCGTTCATCGGCGACGCCGACCAAAGTGACAGTCTCAATTTCCGTCTCTCTCTCTCTCTCTCTCTCTCTCTCTCTCTCTCTCTCTCTCTCTCTCTCTCTCTCTCTCTCCCCCCTCTCTTGGCGACGAGAAGGAGCACGGAAGGAAAAAATGATCAATTTCTCCTTTGTTCATACTAAAAGTTTCTTTACATTGCGGCTTGAGCATTTGAAATTTGTTTCCAGATTGTACTTGAAAAGGATCCGATAAAGAGGTCGAAACGCTGTGACTTAAATACAGATCACCTTCTTGCCAGTCTGGTCGACTTTTAGAAAAAGAATTTTTCCTTTGGAAAAAAAAGATCAATTTTGCAATACCATTTTACGTTTCCGAGGATGACGATACGATGCTCGTTATCTTTGCCTCGTCGCCAATTAGACTCGTATACACGCGATTCCGATAACATGTCAATGCCATGGTGCAATGTCTCGCCGGATCGATCTTCCTACACGAGATAAGATCTAAACAAAGGACATCTGTACGTGCAGAATCACCCGCCGAGAATGAAAACAATAGTCCGCGGTGTCGATTAAGATACGTATACGCGTGTATACGTGGAATAAATTCTATTAGTCAACTATTGTTTAAGTACAACAACAATTCTACGATATTTCTTATCAGAATAATCATTATAATTTAGTTTAATAAGAAATCATCGTCGTGTCATTCAACGTGCAAATGCTATTGCGTGTTGCTACATTTTATTAAAAGTTATTCATTTCAGTGCCCGTTGAAAAAATGACTTTTAATCTGATTTACCTTGTTAATCTATTCTTTAAATTAATTATAATGCAGAGAGACTTGAACTGTTACTCCCGAAAGGTAGAAAAAATGCGCACGAATAAATGGAAATGTTAAGCACAAGTTTTATGTCGAATGCAAGAATATATAATTTCTCGCCGAGACGCGTTCGCTTCTTCTTTTTAGCTTTGTTATTGTCGTATCAAGTAAACGACACTCGTGACGTCTTCGCACTCGCGACATCTTATCTCGAGGAGATAAGACATGCGTTTGATCGATGCTCCGTTAAGTCGCTCCGTGGCAAATCACCTGCTAATGTGTTCTCGAAATAACGAACAAAGAGACTGGTATCAGATTCCTTCGCGCGAATGTTAATCGCGCGGAATATCAGCGGGAGTTGCTCTGACGCTTCGCGCTTGGAATTTTTTCTCGCTAACGAAATATGCATATAATAATACAACGCCGAACAAAAGCGAGGTAGACGCGGGAGAAGGAAAGGAATGAAATAAAAAATATTTCACCAACGAACAATAATGAACGTGATTGAAGATGAAGCGAGGAGTTTACGGAAAAAATAAAGACGGTTAATCACACACCGAGTATAATATTATACCGCGTGATCAGATTCTTATCGTTATTTGGCAGGCATATTAAGCAGCGCACAGCCTCGTCGATTCGATTAATCCTCACGTGAACACACGCGGTGCGACGCGAGATACCGATCTCGCGATATTTTCATCATTTTTTTTTTATCAACGGGTGACAACGGGTCTGTTATTAATGCAACAGATTGTTTGGCCACTCCAGAGTGTTTTGCCACTTCTGCGACAGCGGTTTTCCAGCACCGCTGACCACGGGGCGATTTCATAAGCGGGCCGACCCGTGAGTATATCTCGGCAACGTATCGCGGCCGTTGCGAGAGCGAAGCATCTCTAGAAAAGGATCCGCGGCGAGCGGATGTGCTCGGAGAAGTGAAAGTCCGAGGTTCCGCGTCTCTACGTCGTTTGTTCCTCGCCAATGACAATTACGGGCAGCAACGAAACCGGCGGGAATCGTCCCGGCGACACCGGCCGGCTCGCCTCTTCCCGGCGACGCCGGCAATCGGTGTCACTGTGTCGAGCTACTACGCGATGACGTCACGCAGCTGCTCAATCCGCGAGTTCCCCTCTTTCCCATCCGCGAGCAGCGCCGCCGCTTGTTTCTTATTCAGCGACGGCGCTGCACCGCGGACGGGAAGAGGACGGGCGATTGCCCAGCTGGCTGCGGGAGATATGCGCGAGCGCGTGCAAGTAAAGACCGGCTGACAAAAAGCGCCCGTGACGTTTTTCCCGATAAAAAAAAATTGCGCGGTTAAAAAGATGCGCGGTAATTCGCCACGAGCGAATAATAATTGTGCAATTATGCAATGAGCTCCTTCCAATGGAATCGACTGTTAGCCAACGGTAAAAAGTGTATCTATATGTATATTTTATGATTCTGCTGTCTCACCCCGCCGACGGTGTTATTCAAAATTAATTGCAGCGTCACGGAACATTGATATAAATATTAGCGTGATCGTGAAGCGGGCGAAACATAAGGCTACATCTCACGGCGGTAATTAACGCTACACCCGGAAAAGAGTTTGTTTGAATCCCGACCTTACTAGACTTCTGCCTGATTTCGAAGAAATGATTTTTTTGCCCCGACCAAAATTTCGTTCGATCGAGGCTGGAATTTCCAAGAAAGTTCACATCCGTTTCTTCAAATCTAGGAAATGTTTCGGCAGAAGCAAGTAACAATTTCGTCGATCCAAAGGAAACATGATTTCAACGCGTCTCACTTGTTTAACCTAATTAAATCTCTTCTCTGGGTGTATAATTACAATTAATTGTAATGCGATTGAAGCTGAGCAATCTTGACGAAGATATTCTCAAGCCTGCGGATACAAAGTGTAAGCTGATACATTTTTAAGCCGCTCAGGTATTTTTGCAGCGAGATTTCAGTGCGAGGCGCAGGTGTTGTCTAAAGTCTAATCTACAAATGTGCTTTCTGCATCTAGAAAACTTCTATTTTATAAGCTTCTATTTATTACTTCCATTTTATATACTACTATTACTTATAGCGTAAGCTTCTGGTTTATAGACAAATCAAAATGAAATTGGTCGACAATGTATGATTATACAATGTGTAACATACAATTTATTATAATAATTCGCACCAATATTTTAAACGAGGGAGAAACCACTGACCAAAATCTTGTACACCAATGCCCACTAATGCCCAGTGGTCATTACTTTATCTTATTTTATCTTATTTGCCTTATTTTATCTTATTTTATCTTTATAATGTCCAATCTAATGCCCAGTAACGCCGCATGTCTGTACACCACAATATCATCAGTGGTTTTCCCCTCGATTTTCAACGTACACGGAGATAATTTTTTCTTAAAATTTATCCTGAAAAACATGTAATCGTGGGACAGCATGGCGTTTCGAAGAATTTTTTGAAATTTTATAATGCATTGTACTAGAGTAATTGCACTAGTAGAATGTATAGTAAACTTCAGAAAAACCCTCGTACAGTTGTTCAAAATTCCAGATTTTAAGAGAAAATTCTCACCGCGTATTTGTATTGGCTACGAAGCAGAAGTGTTTCTAGGCGCGGAGAGCGCCTTGTAGATTAGGCTCGACGAAAGAATTTCGTGCGCGCTATCGGCGTTGGGAGAAATTTTTCTATGCCGGCGATACTAGCTTTATAGCCTCGCTCAAGGTGAGACGCGATAATTGGCCGATCAGACACACGGCTGATAATTCCTCGTTCCGCGCGACCTTAGCGCACCTGTCGTCATCGGCTCATTTATTACGCGAGCGCGCATTCACGTCATCGCGTTCGTGCATCGCGGAAACCGTGACGGTCGCCCCGCCGGGGCGCTCTATCGGGAAGCCATCACGGGGATCCCGACACGCGTCCGCGCGCTCGTTTTTCTTACAATGATTTAATTTATATATCGCGTATACGTACGCGAGCCGCCGTTACGTAAACGCGGCGACCTTCTCCCCGCCGGCCGATAATCAAATACGCCGCTATTCAAATGTATTCGCGCGGCGCCCGTGATTTCCCGCTTCGCCCCGGTTTCCGAATATTCAGGCACCTTGGGTGCTGCGATCGAGATGAGATAGGCGCGCCACGGCAGCGAATACGCGACACTCGGCCGGGAGCCAGGGGCCCAGCTCCGCGCGCGTACGCGTAATCTGCCGTGCGCGAGACAGATTTCCGCATTCCGGTCAAATCCGCCGCGACCGAGCGGCTTTCTGGGCCGCGGCGGATTTGTTTCCGTCAATTTCGATAATTGACCGCGTCTTTCCCAGCGAGCCTCCTTCATTTCCGTCCTAGCTCGTCCGGGCGTTGCCGGCACGCCGAGTGAACGGCGAGAAGGAAGGGGGACGGGGGGGGGGAGGGGACGCAGGCGTCTAAAAAGCAGGTCACACCGCGGCGATAACGGTAGTCCGTAACAGCGCGGTGGTGCAACGGATGGCATCCACGTGCGGCGGAGAAAGAGATGCCCTCTCTTCTTTCTATTCCTCTCCTCCCTCCGTCCCCCCTTCTCGGCCCGCAGCGTGACTATTCGTAGTTACTCGCCGAGTAAGAGCGCGACGACGTTACAATGGCGATCCCGAACGTAACGGGCTTTCCCACGCGTCATTACGGGTCGTTACGCGGTTAGCAATCTTCTGGAAAGTCCGCACGCAACGAAGACGTTCTACCGGGCTCAATCTAGTTTCGCGGATCGTCGGAAGCTCGACGCGCGCGCATTTCCGCGTTTAAAACCTCGACGACGCTAGAACTTGGTCCAAGTCCTCGATTCGAGAAGCGTGCAGCCAATCGACTTGCATCTTTCACGGGAAAGATCCGAGTTGATTGGCTACACGTTTCTCGGACCAAGTTCTAGCATCGTGGACCCGGGCCTTTAGGTCTATGGTACACGAGGCCTAAAGGCCGACTCGGATCGAATCGGCGAATGTCCTCTGGTCAATGAGAGCAAAACAGCCAGCGATTTAATCGACTCTCACTGGCTAGGAGACAATCGCCAATCGCCAGTCCCAATCCAATAGTCCGATTCGGCCTTACGCCCGTATCAGATTACGGATTGAGATTGGGATTAGATTAAAATTTGACCAATAACAGTAAAGTTTACTAATCTCAAGTTTAGCAACTTTTACTCTCATTAGTCAATTTTCAATATAATCTCAATCTCAATCCATAGTCCGATACTTTAAGCCCGTGTCACACCATGTATTGCGGATCATGGATCACATTTCAGCCAATCAGACGAGACAGTCTTGGATCCGATTGGTTGAATTGCGATCCGCAATATGTAGCGTGACACGGGCTTTAAGAGCGACCTTTGCTAAAGCTCGCAGCGCGGACGATTACTTGCCTCGGGATCAACCTCATTGAGTCTAATCGCCGTTTTTCCTTCCCCCCTCTCTCTCTCTCTCTCTGGAAAGACCTGCCCACTCGGAAAACACACGAGACTCCGTGGAAGGGGACGAACGAGGTTGTTCGCGTTTCCTGTGAAAACAGGAAAACGCGGCCCGCGATAATCTCCACGCGAGTTACCACGAGATTTCGTCGCGGCGCAATCTACCTCCTTTTCTCCCTTTCTCCACGTTGACGCCGTCAACCGCGACGATTACGAAATTGACGAGGAGGGCAGTCGTGCTATCGCGGGGGCCTCCCCTCGACCAGGGGGGGGGGAACCGAGCGCGACCCGGTCTCCGTCCCACTCGCGCGCGCGTAAAAAGCGACGTTACGGCATATCGTAAAATTATCGAGGGGGTAATTTATTACCCCCGCGTAGCGTAATAGTCGGACAATTATCGGCGGTGCTTTTAATCACAGGGCAAACGACGCCGCGTACAACGTTTCGCGCGCGAACTTAAACGCGGCGGCGAAACGTTTATCGCCGGCGTAATTATTCGCGCGAACGAACGCGGCACTGCGTCTATCGAAGGACGCCGGGGGTGTCAACGTTCACCCGCGCCGCGCGAAAGTGAAAATCTGGGCTGCCGCGCGAGCCTCGTTCGTATTTATCGGCCTCGTCGGCGGTGACGCAACGGGCGCTCGATCGTGCCGCGTCGTCGACGGGGCTTAGTAATCGCCGCGCCAATTACACGGGCGCATTTCGTCCTCCGTGCCTTTACCACCGGACTCATCGGATGTATCGGTATCACCGGATGTATCGGTGAGTCACGCTCATCACCCCCCCTCCCTGCCCCTCGACGTTGCAGCCATGTGCGTGTGCACGGAGCCGCCCAGTGTCTCTCGTGTTCTTCTCATAGTTGCCGCATAGGTGAGAACAAGCGAGTGGTTGGGAAATTGACGAAAAAGGAAAATGCACGAAGACGTATGCGCTCTAGTCTGAGATCAGGACACAGCTGTCGAACGAACGTTACCACGCCTCGCTTTCGGACCGAGAAACGGACCGTTCGCATTGTTCTACATAGGGACAGTGTATGGTACCGCTTACATGCGAGGCTCTCCACGTGATCGCGCGAATGCATCCCTCTCTCTCTCTCTCTTCTCGCCGCACGGTGCACGCGCGCGGTGTGGCAACAACAAACTGCGAGGCGCGGGAGCGATATACCTGCTTATCTCACCGTCACCCGGCGGAACCAGTTCCTTAACTCGCTAGCGATCTACGTGCCTCGGCCTCGGTTTATCCGCGCGCTCCGCGCCGGGTCCCTCTCTCGATACACTTCGTTATCGCGAGACGAGAGTGTCAACTCCCGCGCGAAAGTGAAAATCTGGGCTGCGGCGCGGCGGCGCTGCGCGAGATACGCTACGTTTGCTCATTGTCGGCGCGTGCGGCGACGGCGTCGGCGGCGGCGGCGGCGGCGAGAGGCCGGCCCCCGCGGCGGAATCTAGGTTGCGACCCGCTTCGCCGTATCATTTAGGTCATTGGGTTCGGCCGGGTCCAGCGAAACCGGGTAAACGCGACCCACACCCATTGCCATGAGTCTCGCGCGAGCGCGCCCGCACTATAGACTCTACAGAGCCCCGGCGCGGCGCGGCGCGCGGATAGATCGCCACGCTCGCAGCACCGACGTAATCGCTATTACAGCCGGCTCATTGTCGGGGCGAAATGGCACGCGGCGGCCGCAAAATGCAAAGCGGCCGCTCGCCTCGTATCGAGCGGAGATTACCGGCGCGATGGCTCCGAGCCACACGATGCCTGGGAATTAAGGGTCGGCGAGCGGTACGCGCCGTTGCCGCTCGGCGTCGGCGGAGTAACGTCGGCGCGCGTTCTATCTTTTCCTCCCTTTCCTCTCTCTCTCTCTCTTCTTCTTCTTCTTTTTCCCCTCTTTCACGCGGCATCGAGTGTCGCAATCGTATCCGGATCTGCGCGAGCCGCCAGGGGGACAAATGACGTACGAGAAACCCCTGTCACCGCGTTGTTTGTCGCACATCGGAAACTCTATCCATAGCAACACGTGTCGCGTGAAAAGTGAGCGCGCGATCAATGTATATGCGCGCACCCTTCCCGGTGTCGTCGGACCAGCACCCGCGGTATCTCGCGTCGTCCGCCGTGCGGGTGCCGCGCGAGCCCGACGGCGGTCGGCCGCTGTCTCTCGCGGGGCCCGCGGCTACCACTCGTCGACCACCCGGGCCGATCCGCGACAATCGAAACGGAACGCGAATCGACGCGGTCGCGTTTAAACGACGTAACGAGAACAATAGGGGTGCGCGCTCGTCCGCCGGTGTTTACCGTTAACGATTCGGACGTGCGAACTACTCGGCGACGTCCTCGTTACGTCGCGCGCCCGCGCGCCGGCCGGGGCGTACGTTTTTAGCGCGCCTTCACGCGCGTTTCGACGCGCGTCGCGCGTTCCACGGCGTACGGCGTAGCGGAGCGCAGAGCGCAGCGTGGCGAGGGGGAGGGGGAGGGAGGGAAAGGCGAACGCGGGGCGGCGGCGGGGGGGGCGAAGAGGCTCTATACCGCGCCGTTATATCACAGCCGACGTTGCGTAAAATACCACACGCTCACGACAGCGCGCTGGCACACGCTCCTCTTCTCTTACGGAGTACGTACGTCGTACGTGGCCGCCTTTCGCCCCTCTCCTGGCCCCCTTTTAAATCCCCCTCGTGATCCCTCTCGTCTACCTCTCTCTCTCTCTCTCTCTCTCTCTCTTTCTCTGTCTCTGCCTCGCGCGCGCGGCGACGCGATCCTCGTTGGTTGAGTCTCTCTCTATATATATATGTATATGTATACATACGCGCCTTTACTCGCGTATATAAACCCACGCCGGGGCTCCCCGTCGTACGCAGCGAAAGTTTGTTTTCGTTCCTCCTCTCTCTCCTCGCGGCTCGCTTCCTCCCCTCCCCCGCCGCAGCGCGCCTCCTCACCGCGCGCTTTACCGTCTCGTCCTCCTTACCGGAATTCTTTTTTAATCCCCGCGTCGGTGCCCGGCGCGGGCGCTCGGTCCAATTCGGATTAATCGGGTCGACGAGGAGGCGCAACGAAAGCGATAGCGGCCCTCGAAGAGACGCCACCGCGTCCCGGGCTCGATGAAAAATGTTCAGCTTGTTCTCTTTACTGAAAAAAAAGCGCAGCCGCTGAAGCAGTTTCCTCGAGAACTCCGAGATGCTCGAGCCGTGCTCCGGAAATTTGTCGGGACGGCCTGAAAACGGCAACAGAGCTGTCGGAGGAACGAACGTAGACACACTCGTGCGAAACGGGATGAATGAACCGCATTTAACGCTTTCGCGCGAGCCCGCGGGTCAGCGAGAAAGGAAAGAACGAAGGAGGGGGGGGGGGGAGAGAATCGTTATTTATTGAACGCCCTGGGACTTATTGTTAGTCCCCTAAAGCGTAATGACGATGTAACGGATTGTGACAAGTTATCATAACTGGTACACATGGAATGGAAAAGAACTTGCACAATGGAGTACAGAAAAAATAATAATTACCAAAATTTAAGATAGCAATACGTAACATGATACAATAAAGTATATGAAATAGGAAGACAGACATTAAAGCAGAGAGAGAGAGAGAGAGAGAGAGAGAGAGAGAGAGAGAGAGAGAGAGAGAGAGAGAGAGAGAGAGAGAGAGAGAGAGAGAGA
>NW_011967171.1:590172-595433 GCF_000949405.1 Vollenhovia emeryi
AGAGAGAGAGAGAGAGAGAGAGAGAGAGAGAGAGAGAGAGAGAGAGAGAGAGAGAGAGAGAGAGAGAGAGAGAGAGAGAGCCGTTGTGTTTTATCGATGAGCAGATATAAAATCGGGGAGAAAAGGGCGCGTTTACACATAGCGATACCGCGACGGCCTGCAGCAATCTTAATTCCGCGACTCAACGAGGTAACTAAAGAGTGCATTAAGATAAACGACTTGCACACGTATGCACGACGCCCGTTGCAACGGACACGGGACGCTCGCGGTCCCGCGCGTGTAATGCATATATACATGCGCATTTGCATTCGCAAGTTAACGAGGTGTAGCGCGAGAAGCGAAAACGATAACGATATCGACGCCGGTGGCGGCGGATCGCGCGGTATATTACGGGAAAACGGTGCGCGGGGTGGTACGTAATTGCGGGCACTTCCCACTTCTTACGTCACTCTTTCGCGGGACTACGGTGAATTTAGCGCAGGCGTGCACGTGTACGCCGGGCATTCTGAAAAAAAAAACTTGCGCTCGAGACGCTTTCCCGTCTTTTCTTTTTATCGTAGCGCGATTGAAGGCAAGATAACGCCTCGCGATCGACGTCGACGCGTGGCGCTCGCGTGCGTGATATAACACCGTGAAGATGGACAGTTTTCACCCCCTCACCCCTCTTACTCTTTCTCTCTCTCTCTCTCCCCCTCTCTCTCTCGCGTAAGCTGCAGGAGCACTTACCGCCTGAGTCCGTATGCAAGTGACAAATATGTATTTTCTTTTTTCTTTGCTAATTTGTATTTCTAGGTATATCTTATAGCTTTGTTATACTGCCACTGATCTATACATGGGACGTCTACTTGCGTATTGGGTTAAACAGTTGAATTTCTGTTTTCTATCCCTATATGTATTTGCATTCTATCTTATACTATATATTTATCATGTGCATTCTCACTCGCAGTTTACTATTTTACGGCGTCTTAACTTCCTCGTGTAACAATTTTGTAACAATTGCTTTTACGCTTTAGGGGACTTGTCCCAGAGCGTGTAATAAATCATGCTTCTGGTTCCCTCACAAATCAATGTTTCGTTGCGACACGGCTGTACTTATGCACCCTGGCTTTAAGATCTAAGCTTCTTCGTGGCGCGCGATGGACAAAGCGCGCGTACCGCCGCCGGAAGATCCGCGTATCATCCAGATTCCAGGTTTTTACGCCGTTTTATCCCGATCGCACAACAAACGCGCGGCGCGCGCCGCGCCGGCGAGCCGCCCGGCTCGGTTCCAACAGGAACGATAATAATAAGCGCCAGTTGTTCACGCTTCGGCACGCGGACTGTCCGGGGGAGGGCGGGGAGGGGGTGAGCGTGTCTCTCCTTCCGCGAGAGGCGAACGACTCCCGACGAATTGCTCGCCGGACTCAACTCGGTCAGATACGCCGGGACGGCGCGCAATTGGCGGCCCGATAGGGGAAAAAGAAAAGCGCCGCACGTACGCGCGAATCTCGAACCGTTCGTCTATTTTCCCGGCCTACAATCTCCGCGCGACGCCGTGCCGCGCGCATCCGCATAAAATCGCTTAATCGATGAAACGGGAGGCCGGCGGCCGCTCGCTCGCTCGTCCCACATCACTGAGACGCGAACACTCGCGACTAATAAAATTAATCCGGCCCGAGTTCAGAACCAGGACGGAACATCGATAAGAACGGCCGGCGATGCCGCGGAGGGAACCGGGATTCGTGCGAGGCAGCAGTGAAATCTCGCTCGCTGTTTTCCCCCCGTGATTGTTGACAGCACGCTAACGGCCGCGAGTTAAAGACTCTTGCACACGTCGCGATTTTCGCCGGCGGGAATTCGCGACTGTCGGCCGCAAGACCGTCCAATTCGTTCCCTTCCGTGCGATTTATGGATACTCGGACGCTTCTACTTACTGCCCGTGCTCCAAGGAAAAATAATGCTTCGGTCTTTAGATTTCTTGGAACTTGGAGTCGATTCTTTTCGAGCAAAGATGTCGCCGGAACGATCGTCTTTCCGTTGTAACGAGTTTGACTTCGCGTCGATTTCAATCGATTTATTACAAAGACGAGTTATACACGGGGAGAATTTTCTCTTAAAATTTATTTTGCAAATCGTGGGAGGATGTGGCATTTTGAATAACTTTATGAGAGTTTTTGGAAATTTTATTACCACACAGTTTACTAGTAAACTGTCTACTATAATAAATTACTAGTGAAATGTATGGTAAAATTTCATAAAACTTTCGCGTTGTCTCGCGATTACATAATTTTCAGGATAAATTTTAAAAGAAAATTCTTTCCGTGGATCTAACGCGTTGGAAATAAAAACGAGACTCGCGACGCAATGATCACACCGACAGAAAAAAATGGTTGCAGTTACCACAATCTCACTATAATTTATAGTCATTTCAGGAACCAACCACCTTTTTATAATTCTTCCAACCACGTAACTTATGGTTGACCCAACAGTGTATTATAGTTCTCATAGACACAATATTGATCCATGCAACTTACGATATGGCTGTCATAAACCAAAACGAGCGATAACAACCACAAGTAAAATTTCGAATAACTGTACGTAATAGTAATTATCGTATTTATATTGGAAGTAATATTCCCTGCTTTTTATTATACATTGCGTTCACTATGTTCATTGGTTACATCACTTTGCGCTCGTAAAGAGAGCAAGAAAGCATCTTTCAAAGAAAAGAAAAGATAAGTAATCTTATACGAATGTATAAACTTATCCGTGTTTATAACACCCTATTCGGATTTCTTTTTACGAGAAAGTCTTATACCGCGCGTCCCTCTAGCGAGGATATTCCGAACCACTTCACTTTTGTTTACCACGTGACTGGTAAGGTGGATGATAGACATGTTTTTAAATTTACTATTATTGCGATTGTATTTACTATATAAAAATAATCAACTAATTTACTACTCATTACCTGCATATTTTAACAAAATAATAGTTAAAAGCTTATATTTTATAGTAAATTTTTTAAATAGTCGGTATCACTGTGTCTATATGGTTGCTATTACTAATATTAGGTATAGCAACAGTTCCTATAAAAATTATATTTCTGACTATAATTATTTTACTATGCAATTATAGTTTCAAATACTACATATTTTTCTATCGGTGCATCCTCAACATTTTCGAGGTAAACGTCCACCTGGAGTCGCGCAAAGAGTCGACGTGCACGTGAAGGTGGCTCACTGGGTCTAGGATACCCCGCGGTGCGCCGTTGTACACGGCGGCGTGAAATCCGACGTTTACCACGTTCTGTCAGCTGTTCTTGACACATTAGCGGATCGAGGCCTCGGCCAATTGCGGCGTGGCGCGGCGTTTCGACACGTCGCCGAAAAGGTTGAATTCTGCGCGCGATTTATCAGCAGCGGCGCGGCGAAAAACCGTGACGTGTGAAAGCGGGTCTAACTGCGCGCGATTTTAGACAAGGACGCCGGCCGGCGTCGTCGACGACGCCTCTCCCGCGAGCGTCCCCCGGCGAGCGGCCGCGGCGCGGCGTGCCGTTGCGTACAATCGGATACCTTCTCGACCCACTTTTCTGAGAAAGGCCCGACCTCGCTTTTCTCTCCTCGACGTAGCGAGTACGCGCCACTTTTCCTCGCGTCCTCGCGCTCCGCGCGGCGCGGCGCGGCGCGGCGTGGCGTCCATCACCGAAACGTCGCGTAAACGTCGAGCGGTAGCATTTTTTTTTACGCAATTTTCTCCCGACGGGACGGCGAGCGTCGTGAAAATCATTTTTCCATGAGGCCGGCACTCTTCGCCACGCGCGTGGCGAATTTCTTGAAGGTGGGGCCTCTCTCTCCGTAGGGCTTGTCGCGCGTGCGATCGTACCGAAGGACGTTGGCACTCGAAAGAATTTCAACATTACGATCCGTCGTGCTCGTCGTCGTGCGAAATGAAAGCCGGCACTTGGAAAATCGATAAGTGTTACCCTTGAGCGATCAATCGTATAATTTGCGGACGACGACGGCGAGATAGACGCGTCGCGTTGCTCGCTTCCTTCATCTACGATTGCCATGCACCAGCGACGAAATCGTTTCTGCATGCTCAAACGCGGCTTATTGTGCGCCACGAGAAAAAAGGGGCAAGAAAAGAAAAGGAGAGAAGCGGAATACAGCCGACGATCAATTCCGCACTCTACGGCGACTCGCCTCGCCGCGTGGCATCTCGATTCCGCCTCTCGCTAATCGTAATCGGATGCGAGTCGGAGATGGGAAGAAAAAAAAAAGAAACGCGCGTGTGGTTAAAGCGAGGCGTATTATCGCTGCGCAACAAGATGATTTCCTTGCCTGGCTAAGTGGGAAGGAATAATAATGAACGCGAGAGATCGACGGGGAGCCCCGCGGAAGCGGAGCCGCGCGAGAAACGTGCGTCTCCCCCTCCCCGCCTTCCCCCGCGCGACCACATGCGTTACCTCCGCACGCACAAGGTTACATTATCGATCATAATTTACGACGCGTACTGCATCGTTACGTCACCGGGGCTTCGTTTACGAGCGAGTTATCGCCGGGTAGGAGAGCGCGCGCGAAACACCCGTGCCTCGCGGGGCATCAGCTGATCCCGCTAGACGGTGGACTTGAATTCTGAAAAGCCGATAAGGCCGGCACCGGCGCGACGCGACGCAAGGCGAAACGGCATCGCCATTGGGCTTCGCGACGTCGCGCGGGCATCTCGTGCGCACGTGAACTTTCTTAAAATGCCAGGAATGCGTCCTTCGGACGCTGATAATGCAAATTCCTCGCGTAAGCACGGTAAGGTCGCGAAAAGATATTATTAAGTCGAGAATTGTGAGACGGGAGTTATCGGTACCGTTAAGTCCCGCGCTACGTTCCGATTCGCGCGTTTGTCTTTTCGGAAAATGGGACCTTCGCGATGTTTCACGACACGCCGAGTTTATACCGCGCAAATTTTCAGGAAGATTCACCTCGCGGCTGCGCCCGAGCATTTTTCTCCTCACGGATCCACGAAATAAAAATGTGCATACGGGATATAAACTCTCCGCATTTATATACATATACGTATACAGGGTGTTATGTAATACCCGCATCAACGCTTATTGTGGGATAGAGTGAACTAGACTAAGTCGAAAAGTCCTCTACCATTTTGCAATTTTCGCAAAAGTCAGCGAGTTATTGATTATTAAAAATCGCTGTCTTAGGCCGGCCCACTGCCCAATTGAAACGTGCGGCGAGATCGATCGATCGTTACTAGGCGCGCAGAGAGTTGTAACG
>NW_011967171.1:595894-608911 GCF_000949405.1 Vollenhovia emeryi
GCGCAGAGAGTTGTAACGATCGATCGATCTCGCCGCACGTTTCAATTGGGCAGTGGGCCGGCCTAAGACAGCGATTTTTAATAATCAATAACTCGCTGACTTTTGCGAAAATTGCAAAATGGTAGAGGACTTTTCGACTTAGTCTAGTCCACTCTATCCCACAATAAGCGTTGATGCGGGTATTACATAACACCCTGTATAATAATTATATATAAATATAATTTTCGAGACACACCTTTTGGAAAGTATATTGAATAAATTTAACAAATTTGTGCTGATTTTCCTCTCCAGAAAGAAATTCTGTTTTCCGAGAACTCGCTGGAGAGTCGCTTTGTTTTCGATCAAGCGTGAACGTTGGCCTAATAAAAGTCTTCGATATGTCGAAACCGAGGGGAAAACCGCTGACCAAAATCTTGTACACCAATGCCCGCTAATGCCCAGTGGGTATTACTTTATCTTATTATCTTATTTTATCTTTATAATGCCCCAGCAAGGCCTAATGCCCAAAAAATGCCTAGTAATGCCCAGTAATGCCGCAAATCTGTACACTACAATGACCTCAGCGGTTTACCCGAGGGGGACCCAATCTTATACACCAATGCCCACTAATGCCCAGTGGGCATTACTTTATCTTATTTATCTTGTTTTATCTTTATAATGCCCCAGCAAGGCCCAATGCCCAAAATTATGCCCAAAAAATGCCTAGTAATGCCGCAAATTTGTACACCACAATGCCCTCAGCGGTTTCCTAAATCGTATCGTAGCCTCCATAGTCACGGAATGCTGAGAATCATATTTCACACAACGCCAAATGTTTTAACACCTGCATTCGCGATAGACGTAACACTGAATTATTCCAGGATGGAAACGTCGCGGTCCGAATTATGCCCGTTTCCACCAGCGTCGTTTAAGGCCTGTGTCCACGATGCTAGAAACTTGGTCCAAGTTTCGAGAAATGTGTAGCCGATCGACTTGCAGCTATGGAACAACTAGAACTTTGATACAGTTGTTGGATCGTGGGCACAAGGCTTCAAAGCCGACGGCACACGATACTAACTTTCCCCACTGAATTTCTCGCGAGAGCCAATAAGGATGCAGAGTTTTAGATCAGGTGACTGAATCCCGATTGGCTCTAACGAGCAGTCGAGTAGGAAAAATAGTGTTTTACTTTAATTCATCCTTTGTGTCTTCTAACCGTCCCCTTGGAAAGAGATAAGATCGACGTTACACGACGTTGGTGAAAAGCAGGGGGGTTGGGCAAGCCGAATGGCTTTCGCCACCGCGACCGGTGAAATTTTCGCTCGCTCGCTCGCTCGAGGGTCGCAATACGCTTCGATACGAGCGCGGTTATTCCGCCACGCGTGGGCGAGTCAGCAGCGATTATTTCGTCCGATGAAATTCCAGAACGGCGACGACAACGACGATGCCGGGGGAGGGTGCATACCGACACGCGCGCGTTCGTTCCATTTCGCAATTCCGACTCGGCGGACTCCTTCGCGACCGTGACGATGTGCAACTCATCCGAGCGGGGCCGCGCCACGTCGAGTGCGCTTCAACGTCGCGCGACAAATTTTGCGAACGCGCGCTGCATATGCATCGCACCGCCGCGCCGCGACCGTCAACGAAGCCGTTCCAAGGTGATTACGCCCGGGTATGTGCAAACGATTGCGACACGGACACCAACGGCGGCGGCGGCGGCGAGAAAGGGGAAGAACTCCGGGGCCGACCGGCCGGCCGGCCGGCAACTCGAGGCGAGGAGGCGGTATTGTGCGTTGCAAGTGCGATCGAGTTTACGAGCGATCAGCCAGCCGGCCGGCCGGCCGGCGCAATCGGCCATGTTGTTTCCAAACTTGAATTCGAGCTCGCGGGTCAGCTCGCCTTTCGAGAGAAAGGTGAACCACCACCTCGCGCAGCGGCCGCGAGCGGCGGTTATGTCATCCCGCCTTATCTCGCCCGGTCCTTCGGCGAAAAAAGGTCCGCCTTTTCGCGCCGGGATAAAACGGGTTTCCATATACGCGGCCGCGATACTCGATCGGCGCGAAATCGTATCGCGGGCGAGTTACGGCGGCTCGTTTGAGCCGCTCCGGGAATATCGGTGACGCTCGCCCGGGCCCTCGAGCGGATCAACTTCCGCTTACGTCATAAACTTACGTCCGGGAGTCTTTTCAACGGTGACCGGACGGCATTTAAGGACCTCGTTGCGGCCGCTCGGCTTCTCGGGATGTTTCCCTTCGAAGCGATCGTTAGCCCGCGATTGATTGCGTTAAGGGAGGGAAGCTCCGCTTCTCAAATTGAAACGATAAATATATGTAAATGAGACTGTTGTTTAGCTTATATTACAACGAGTTTTGTAAAAGGTCAGTTTATTTGCTCGCTTCATCAATTAACAGTCGTGCTTTAAAATACCGCGTACACCAAGTGTGTACACAGTATGACTGAAGTGAAAATAGCTCGGGCCATTTGCAAGATAATTTCTGCGATCATTATATAAAGAAAAACAAAGACGTATCATCGTCTACGAGCAGACAACTTAACGATCGCTCGCGGGCTAATCGCGACAGGGCTTGTGCGCACTGCGAAATAATCGCGAGAGATGCCGCAAGAGAACCTTCGAGCTCGCGCCGTGAGACAACGAAAGAAATTCACGGGGACAGATTTGGAAATTGTATTCGCGACGGAATCCCTCGGGCGCCTAAACTGGACCCTCCGGCCGGCTTCTCAGCCTCGCAGCCCCGTGCCCGTTCGTGTGCCAACGGAAAGAAAGCGCGAGTTGAAGAGCGCAGGCTCCTCGAGGTGCGCTAGGTGTCACGAACGTCGTAACATTTACCAGACGCGGGATCCTTTTCGGAAAGAGCGCGTCGTATCGGGATATTTATAGCAGAGAAGTAGGCAACGCCGAATGTAATAATTGACAGCTAGTAGCACGTGCGTGGCGTCTCGGGTGTAAAATTGAAAGGTGAGCGGGTCGTCGAGTCGTTGAGGCAAATTTACACACGAAAAAAGAGAGAGATCACACGCTTTTCCCACCTCGCAGTTCGAATTTTACATATGCCCGAGACGCTTAGTGCCGCCTCGGAAAGTGGCAATCTGTAAATGCCAAGGCATATACGCAACGCCTAGTGCAACAACGTGGGCAGTCCCGGCACGCTGAAGAGACTTCTCTCTCTCTCGGGTCTGTTTATCATGCGCTTAGACTAGCTGTTACTCGCGAACAACGCGTGTACACACGCCGGCGATGCCGGCCTGGTTAATAGCGCGCGGAGTAGATATCCGCGATCCATCTTGCGTAACCTATTTACCGACCAAGTGATGCGAGCACGTATGACATAATTCAGCGCGGCTCCGAGAAATCTCTCGAATCATCGCGGATGCCGTTCAAACGGTCGACGTTGTAGCTCGCATTCTTACCGCGCGTCTGGCGGTAGACTCGCGCAATTTCGATCTATAGTCCTTCGCACAAAATCAAAAGGCGCCACGCGATATCTCTTTTACTTCAGCTCGACCTGCTCGATACGCTGCAGAAACTCGGCTACGTGTTTCACGAGCTCAGTGTACGTTCGGTTATACGCGCCCGGGCAGGAAGTGTGTCGATGTCCGAAGAATATCGATAATTTATCAAAGATATCGTATGACCGGGAGCGAACTTTCTCCCGCGATCGACAATGAGAATATTCCTTTCTCGCGGATCTAAACGAGCGATCTCTAAAGGTGCGTATACACTACGGCGAACGAACGGCGAACACGAATGTTCGGACACGTATTCGAATCCCGTCCACACTGCGCACGAACCTTCGATTCGGACCGAAGGCGAATCGAACACTACCGATAGTTCAGTTCGCATTCGCTGTGGTGTACACATCTGTCTAATTCGCTGTTCGTTCGCCGTTTGTTCGCCGTAGTGTATACGCACCTTAAGCCGGACGTTCGCCCGGCCGCCCGCGATCGAGGGCGAAATCCTCGCGATGGATTTTCCACTTGCAACTTTGCGATAACCTTGACAGGGCGCGCGGGAGACTCGGAATCGTCACTTATTACAGTTGTTACCGAAAAAGGGCAAAATTAAACTGTGAGTGAATAGCATATGAGTTGGAAGTTGCGATAAGAGTATGAAAAAGAAATAAAAGATAAATACGAAATCATATAATAGAGAGAATGAATAAAGTGGCTTATAACAGAAAATAGAGAAAGAGAGAGATAGAGAGAGAGACTGATTGGCCACCTGCCGTCGGCGGGGAGAGTAACTGGAGCGATGAATTATACGTTGGATATCATCCTGCGGCCGTCGGCAGCTGTTGAACGGACGAGGAGCCACGGAACGAACGTTCGGAGCGGCGACGAATCAAACGAGCCGGCGGCTTCCGCGGATAAGCGAGACCACGGCGAAAAGCAAGGAGATATTAAAACCGGGGGCCGCACCGGCAGGGAGATAAGACGGCGTTATTTGCCGGAAGCGTTAGCCCGGCGCAGATAATGCGGCCCGATTGCGGGCGGTTTACGGAGAGGCATCCGCGACGTCACGCACGTCCGCGAGCGGCCGGACGCGCGGGGCAAAAGCGGCCGATCAAATATTTGTACGCTAATTTCGTAATGCTCGGATATCGGCCGGTAATTCCCGCTAATAATACACGGTAATACTATCCAATTGCTAGTAATGCTCGTAGCAATTTCTACGGTATATATGTATATTCATGTATAGCCTCTATATGAGATACTGGGTCAATGACGGAACCGAGTAGTACCCAGATCGAGGCTACCGCCGATCACCACGGTGTTATTACAAATCCAGCGGGATTATGAAGATCGCAAGATACATCATTTTCCGTCATAATCGTCGAGTCCTTTAAAAGATGACGCGCCGAGCTGCCTGGCGTCTCAAAGGCCGTCGGTCGAATTGCGTTGAAAACGCAGCGTCACGCGCTAATAAAGCGATACGCTGTTCAAGTTGCCGCTGATTTCCCTATCTCGCCACGCATCGCGATCTCGCGCACCGGGATTCGCCGGGTCGCGCGGCCGCGTCATGCCGCGCCGGCAAACGCCGAGGTTCGCGCGCGCTCGCGGGAGCGTTGTTTACGTCTCGCGTCTCTCGCGCGGCGACGGACGCGCGAGCGCGTGCGGATATATTATAATTGAGGCCAGTCGCAGGTTTGGCCGCGGCCGGCCGGTGCCGGGATGTCTATCTTTGGATCCACGCACGAGACGCGCGCGCAAGATCTCTTACTCAATCGGCTCACGCCCGTCTCACCACGCCGCGCCGCGCCGCGCCGCATCGTGCCGTGCTGTGCCGTGCCGTGCTGTGCCGGTGACCAGTGACACCGTTAAACGCGGCCATTATTTCGAATGCGTGGCCGCGGGTCGGATATTTCCGTGGTGCCGGCCGGCCGGCCTACAGGCCGGCCGGCAAGCCGCTTCATCGGCCGCGCGACGCACTCGCGACTTTCCGCGAAACGCATGCACTCCCACCGCGTAGCCGCAGAGTTCCGCCACCATCTCTTTCTCTCTCTCTCTCTCTCTCTCTCTCTCTCTCTCTCTGTCTCCCCGTCAACACAGTGAAATGCACTCGGAGACAGCGGTGCTCAGCTGGCGTCCGCTTTCATCGCCGCCTCGGGGGACAACGAGATTGGCATATCATTTCGCAGATTTCGTCTTATATGGAAATGTTGCCGCCGCGCGAAATCCAGGTTTATATCGGATATCTCGCAGATAAAAAAAAATCTTCAACACTTTCTTTTATTCTGAATGACAGCCAGAAAGTGGAGGCATTTACTCGAGCCTGAAGGATCCGGTGCACTACTCATCGGATTAATTGCTCCCCGGGCGTGAAGATTTATAATTAATATTCCTACAGTTTCGCCTCGAGATCCAGTTATCCCCGATTCAGTTTCTGCTCCATTTATTTATTAATGAAAAACGACAGAAGTTTCATCGGCAGGAAGTTTCGGCATTTAATTATAAATTTAATTTATACCATCGAAATTTGGCATGTAAATTGAATGCAGAAATTTAAAAAAGGTTGTATATGTTTGCCTCCGCGAAAAGTACTTGCCACCACCGAGGCACCGTAGAGTTCCGCCACCTTCCCGCCGCGCCGCGGGGGAATGAAATGCGCGGGTCAGCGGTGCTCAACTCCGTCCGTCCGCGCGCGAACCCGTCCATTGGCGTCGGCGACGGCGGTTCACGTGTGTATTTGCATGACTCAACCTTTCGAGATTACGATTGATAAGTCAACTACAAGTGGAGATCTACGCGCGCACCTGCCTCGCGTGGGGAACGTGACGAGTGATCGAACGGCAAAAGACGCCGTCGTCGGGATCTTTTGGCACAGAAACGCGTATTAGTCATTCGCGAGACGTGGTCGAGCCCACCGTTTCATACTGGCGCATTTCGCAATTCGTGCCTCCGCTTTGCTCGTCACGTTTTACAAAACCTGCGTGATTAGTAATTAAAGGCCCGAACACGCGAGAAAGCTTGAGCGGGGAAAAAACTCGAGACTGGAAAATTTCAACCAATCGGGATTTTCAGCACCGCTTAAGTTTCAAAATGGCTGCTTACGTTCTCGGCAGTCACTGGCCATTTTCCTCAAGACTTGAGTCTCACTGCTTAAGTTTGCTCGTGTGTTCGGGCCTTAAAACGACATTATTGAGTTCCCATACGTCTGTTCGCATTTGAATTCCAGCAACAACATCGCGGAATGAAATCTTTCTCCGCAGTTCCACGCGGTTTAATGCGCGTCGAAAACACACATAGCCTCGATCATTTACGTCATTAACCTTTAGCTCAGCTGCTTTTACGTCATTAATTTGACGGACCGCGCACATCTGCGCGGTAAATATTTTATTTCCTCGTCATCGCGTCTCCTCTCGTATTAAGGAAAAGAGGTTTGCTTTACGGTTCGATGAGCGACCGAACCGTTTAAGCGACACCGCGACAACTGCTTCCATTGAAAACGGGCTTCGATACTTCGCCAGGTAACGCGACACACCGAAAGTAACACAACTATGCAACTCGGCCGGCGCGACCAGTTAAAGGTTAATGACGAATTAACATTTCGCAACGCGGACGTATAGCGTGCGCGCACGAAAATGTCTGCGCCGCAAATAAAGTTGTTGCGCTCAAGGAAGATAATGCAGAAACGCGCGGAAGTTTCGCAAAATTACCGCCCGCGCGTATTTACACTATCGCGCAAACAGCCTCCGCTATTTACCGATTCACGGTTGAGCGACCTTCGGCGTCGTTAAAAATCCGCCGCGCGCACGCGCGTGCGCGCGCCTCTTCTGCCTGCGATAGATTCCGCCTATCTATATTATACGCGTAAGCAAAATGCCTGCGAATCGTTTGGAAGATCGTTACTACGCCTCGGGGAAATTGTATCGGGCCGTTAATCGCGGCGCCTAGCGATTAGAGTTACAGGCGTCGACGCGCGGCCGGGCCGTTAAAACCTCTCACGATTCTCGGGGAATCGGCGCGCGATCGCCGCGTCTCCGCGCGCGCGCGCGTAACGGAAACGCCGAGGGGTTTTTGAGGAGGACCTCAGTTTTACTAGTATTGGCATTCTCGCAATCCTTATTCCCATCTATGCATCGGTGAGTTTCAGACTGCAGCCCGCACAGCTTCTTTGGAAGTCTGTGGTAGTAGAGTCCCCTATTATGAGATAGGCTCCTAATGCGAGATAGCGGAGTTTCTGCTAAATTAATAGGAGTCATCTGTTGGTCCCATCATGAATTTATTGCCCTTGGAGTGAGATCTGTTTGTTAGATCGTGTAATCGTCGCGAAAAAAGATTTGTGATTGAATTTGGACGTTGTAAGCCTGCTATCTCGTATTTAGAATCCTATCACCTAATAGAGGACTTTCCTCTACATACGCATACGGCCTGAAACTCAATGATTTGCGAGGGATAAACCACTTGTCGAAATCGTGTACACTAATGCCCACTAATGCCCAGTGGGCATTACTTAGTCTTATTTTATCTTATTTATCTGGTTTCATCTTATTTTATCTTATTTAATCTTTATAGTGCCCCAGCAGGGCCTAATGCCCAAACTAATGCCCAATAATGCCGCAAATCTGTACGCTACAATGCCCTCAGCGTTTACCCCTCGGTGATTTGTATAGATGAGAAAAATGATGATGAAAATGCAGATCCAGGCATTAATAAATGAGGCCCGTATTCTGAACCCCCTTTTATCGATAAAGGCGCCTCTGAAAGTGGCTAATAACTCTTCTGATTGACTACAAGCCACTTTTAGAGACGCCTTTATCGATAAAAGAGGATTCTCAGAATACGAGCCTAAGACCGTACACCAATGCCTAACTAATGCCCAGTGGGCATCACTTTATCTTATTATCTTATTTTAGCTCGCTTCATCTGTTTAGATTCTTTATAATAACCCGGCAAGGCCAAGTAATACTCACTAATGCCGAAAAAATGCCTAGTAGTGACTAGTAATGCCCGAAATCTGTGCACAATGCCGTCAGGGCGCGGTTAACTCTTCGGAAACGCGGACTCGCGGTCCCGCGAGATCGCCGAGGAGGAAGAGAAAACGAAGGAGGAAGGAAAGGAGAGTTGACGTAACGCCGACGCCGCCTGGCGCTTGACACAAAAATCGCGGCCGGATACCGGGTAATAGCAGCCTCCGCGCGACGCGACGTTACTGCGCGGCACAAAATATCACGCATTTGTCGCAGGAATTCGATCGTAAATCATAGACGCACCAACAACGGCTCGGCCGGTACGAGCGATCGTCGAAGCAGCACCGCGTCCAATCGGCCGAGGGAGGAGGAGGAGGAGGAGGAGGAGGATGAGAACAGGAGGGGGGGCGGAAGAGGGGGAGGGGAAGATACAATAAGAGCCGCGAGAGACCGGACGCGCGCGCGGCGTTACTGCGCGGATCCGGTTCGTTTTTCCACGGCGCACCGCGGTTTCTGCGAAATGGAGCCGAGCCGAGCCGAGCCGAGCCGCGCCGTGCCGTGCCGCGCCGCGCCGCGGCCGCGCCACGCCGGTCACGCCTGAGCTGCCTAACGGAGGTAGAGAGATATTGCGTTAATGCGTTCCACGTGGGGTCACCCCGGTAGCCGGTGCACCGGCGAGTACTACCGTATCCGCTTCGCGCGCGCAATAGAGCCGCGCTCGCACAAACGCACGAACGCACGCACGCACGCACCGCCGCCGGCCGGCAGTGCCTCTCATTACGAATCTTACCGTGCCCGCGTAGCGGTATCGCGACTACGCGTATTCCTCCGGCACGCTTCACCGAGCGTAATAGACGTATTATCCGGGGGATAAAAAGAAATCTCCCTTCCCTTCCTCCCCCCTCCCCTCCCCTGCGTTGGGAAATTCCGATGGATGAATACAAGCCTCGCGGATGCTGCGAGGGATCGGCGAGTATCGCCGGTCGTAAGTGGGGATTAAGGAGAGGATTTCGTTAATCCGCGGGCCGGCATTGAGATTTTTCCATCAAACGCCGTATCGATCTCACCGAGAAACAATTGGGCGCGGGCTAATTTTTCTCGCAGGAATCGAATTTACGACAGACGTTATTTATACAATGCGCCGTCGCGCGCGCTGGCTACATCGCGTGCTGGAAACGAACATTTCGCCGCGCAAGTAAATAGCGTAAAATAATTGCGCGCGCTTAATTGTCGGGGGGGGGAGGTTTTTATTTATTTAACTTTTTTTTAACGGTTTACTCCTCTCGTGTTAAACGGTATTTATCGCGGCACACTTGCGCCGCAATTCCGCGAGCGTGCAAAAATGAACGGCGGCGGGATGGCACGTAATTCGAGCCGGCCGGCGGCTCCGGCGAGAAAATTGACGGATCGCGCGTCGTGCGTACGGCGTCGTGTGACGTCAGCGACACGAGAAGCGTTTCCCTCTGTTAACCCACTCGTTAACCCGTCCGCTTATCGACTTTCAATTTTACCGTCTCAAGTCCGCGGCGAGAAGTTTCTTGGCCCGGCTTCGTAGATTCACTGCACTTGGCACGGCGACAACGGTATTGACAGCGCGACAGTGTGTAATATTGCACGGAAGAATCTCTATTTTCACCAAGTTAATTCACACCGTGTTATTCAATGAATGTGCCGTCGCGTTTCCAATGTTATTTTTCCAACATCATTTTCGCCACCGGCTGCAGCGACACGTAGCGCGTCGTTCAAATCGTAGACTCAAAAGAGTAGACTGCCGCGCTCCATGAGAGGAGCTGACGTCGACATTAGAAAGAGAGAGCGATAGCGTAAGTTAGAGACCCTGTAATCAGTGACTGGCCACAAGAGTTCGTCAAATTCCCGCGAGTGAGAGAGAAACATAGGCTACCTCACTCTTCTACGATCGTAACGATGTTTCTCTCTCACTCGCGGTTTTCCGACTAAATTCATTTGTTGTATCCACTGAAAGATTTGTTTGCTCACATCCAAACAAGAAATTTAGTTGAGTCAACTAAATTTTGTTTCATTCAACAAAATGGGTCTCTCAGTGTGCGCCGGTTGGCCCATGAGAGCGCGCAGTCCATTCGTTTAAGTCTATGGCTCAAACTTCGGAGATTTCGGCCGGTATTCGTACACGGAGAAAACGATTTCTTTAAAGTTGATAAATTTTATTTTATCCAAACAAAGTTGATACCTGGAACGGGTCAAACAAATCGTTTGTTTGAATTTGAAATAACATATATCTTCGTCTGAAATAAAATTTTTGTTTGAAACAAAAGGTATGTACTCTTGGATCTAAATGACATTACTGTTTTATTCAAACAACAGCATCGACGGAAAATATGTAAAAAAATGTACATACGTACACCTTTTTCCCTCCATATAGTACAATTTTCCCTTCGTTAGAAGACGAAAGATAAACGCTGAATTAGTACGCTATGTTCAGTTATAAAGAATAGCCTATTAGATGACTAGACTGCGTCTGATGATGCGGTCGCTTATATTGTACGTCTGGCCGGCGTAATTTTACTTACGAGTTCGGCGGCCATCTAGTGGCAGCACCGAACTTCATAGACGCCTGGCCAAATAATATAATTATTTCATTGAAAGATATTATTTCAAATAATAGTCTTTGCCATCAAATAATAGAGATTGTTTGAGCGAAACTACAAAATTTTTATTCAAACGAATAATGTTTCGTACAAGCATATGTTGTTTCAATGGAACGAATTTCAATCAAACAAATAGGAATACTAAATCCCAAGGAACCTTTTTCTCTGTGTAGTCAGATCTTATATTCAAGACCGTCTCGAATTTGTCTAAAGATACTGTATGGAACATTTCATTGGCTATGGAGTATCTAAAGATGATCTTGAGACGGCCTTGAATATAAATTTGACTATGAATACCTGCCTCAATCTCACCGACTTGAGTAAAAATTACAAGAAGAAACAGATAAGCGGTCGTTGCAAATCTGAACAACTAAATCTATGCCTTTGTTTTAAAAAAAGGGGGAGGGAGACAAAATTAGACGGGCCACTCGTATTGCAGCCCAAAAATTCGTGCGTATTATCGATCAACTTGGGGTGGTCAGGATTGTGAGGAAAAACCGGGGGAAAAACGATTCAGGCTTAAGGAAAGGGGCCCCCTCGAGGCGGCGATTAAACCACAATTTACGTCGTTTACGAATCGTCAGTCATTTTCCGCCCATCGGTCATTTTTCAGACTGGACGAGCGCGAGCTCTCCAGAATGTAAATATTTCAGAATGTGCTCCGCGCGGTCGCGGTCGCGGTCGTCCCTCCCTTCCCCACCCCACCCCACCCCCTGAATTTTCTCCGCCGCGGGAAGCGAGACTTTTTCCAGCGGAGCTGGGCGGGCGCGAGGCGAAACAGGGTTAAAGGTGGCGGCGGTCGGATTCTCCGGTGACGAGGAGAGCCGGCGTTCTACCCAGCGCGCGCTCGAATTGGGATGCAACGCGTGACGAGGTGAAGCTTTTCCCTCCCTCCCTCCCTTCCGTCATCTATCCCGTCGACGCAGAGGGAGAGAGGGGAGAGAGCGAGAGAAAGAGAGAGAGGAGAAAGGGAGAGAGGGAGGGAGGATCGCGCTCATGCGCAGCGCGTAAATGGGGCAAGCCACTCGATCGTCCACTTTAGGAACGGGGTCACGAAAATTAAATTTTCTGATTAACGACACACGCGCGCATCGGCGTCCCCGTCGGCGCGGCCGCGCCGACGTGTTTCACGACTCTTCTCTCTTTTTAATAGCTCGCGTATCTTTACCCGACGTCGCCCGGGATGTCGCGTTCGCCGGGACGTAAAGCCTTTTTATGTTGCCACGGGATTCGACCTGGGGGAAGGGGGTGGAGGGAGAGGGGGAGGGCAGGGGAAGACCCCGACGCCTCTGGAGGTGACGCCGGCGAATATACGGCGCGTTCAAATTGCCGATATCGGCCAGTTCGTTTTCGACGTCGTTAGGGGCGACGTATGGTATCACCTGACGAAATTAGATCACGCTCGGATTCTGTGACTCGGATCCGTCGACGTCGTCAGGCGCTCGCGCGCGCGCAGGGACGATCGCCGTGCGATTTAGCGTGCGCGCAAGCGCAAGCGCACCCGGCACGCTCTCGTGACGCGCGACTCGTTCCGTCTGCGTCGCGCGAGCGAGAAGAGAGTCCCGGGATGTGACGCCATATCTCGGTATGCGTCGCTGCCGCCGCCGCCGCCGCCGCCGCCGCGCGCGAGTACGCCCGTACGATATTACGCCTTCGATTCGTTAATCTTCTTAAGGATCGTTAACCCGCTACGCGCCAAGAATATCCGAATCGCGTCGGCGCGGAGTCTGAGACCGGCGCCGCGGGACCGGCGCGACGACGGCGGAGTCGGGCTTTTACTTTCGAATTGGCGCTTTCGAGGCGAAAGCGCTGTTATCCGCGACTCTCGGTCTCTCGGCTCGGCGCGGCGGGGAGGACGCACGCGGCTTTCAGCTGGGCTTATTCTACAACGGACGCGAAAGCGGACGCGAGAAATCGACCGATCGCAGTCAAGTGCGAGAAGAACGATCGATTGTCATTGGCCGATTTCTCGCGTTGCGGCC